>NW_017617762.1:827500-952500 GCF_001879475.1 Ipomoea nil
GGAATTATAATTCATCAATTATGGAATTATAGTTCATCGATTCTGGAATTTTAATTCATATGTTGTTGCTGAGAATCGAACCTGAATTTTTTTTAAGAAGAGACGCGCGTTTTAATAAAATGACGTCATTTTTACATCCGTATGCACCATGCATGGTGCATACGGATGCACAGCATAATTTGCCAAGCAGAAATCAGAATAGCCATTAAGATTTAAGCTTTAATTTTTATTCGGCGGATCGGCGCAAGTGTGCAATGCAGCAACCCTATTATTCTATTAGTATAATATAATAGTATAGGTTAATAGGTAGCTTGAGTAATCTTACACAAACTGCAAATCTCATAATTCACAAACACTCAAAAAGCAACAGTGACAAATCGACAGGTATTTAAAATTACTAAATATTTTATAATTCTTGTTTATTGTATTGTTTTATTTACATGACTTAATAATTCTTATTTCAGAATAATATATTTAGGAATTTTTTTTGATTAATTATTTATTCATAGGGTTTTTAAATAAATTTTTATTTTTTCTTTAAAATTTTATAATTATGTCTTCTAAAAAAATATTCATCTGGGTTTGAGAAGCGTAAAAAAAAAAAAAAAATTGAGCAACTAACTCAATCTCAAAAGGGAGCTCTTGAAAAATTCATTACAAAAAAATTCAAATAAATGTGCAAAAAGATGATGCCAAAGAAAAATTGTTAGATGCTAATCTTCATATAGAAGATCAAGATGATTGCGAGATTGAGAAAAATTTAAATGATAGTGTGCACAACAAAAATAATAAAAATATTGATAGTTGTTTATATGATGTTGGTCACAATGATAAACCAAATTAATTTTAATCTCTATTGAAAATGAGATTTTGAAAAAAGTTGATATAAAAAATTTGGTGGATGATTTTGTGTCTAAATGTGGGACATGTCACTCTTTAAATGAAATTTTAGGTGTATTTTTTTTATACAATATTTATATTTTGAATTTCCTACACTACTTTTTGAACAACTATTATATATATATATATATATATATATATATATATATATATATATATATATATATATATATATATATATATATAAATTACTTGAAACAAAAAGAGGCCGAAATTAATATATTGTATAGGACCCCATTTTTATTGGAACGGCCCTGATTAAGATAATACCTTTTCATACTTATAATTATACTATACTCTGTACATCATGTATATATTGGATTAAAGGATGAAAATAAAGGATTGGTGATTCTCCCTTTATTTATTGTTTCTCTCTTTACTTTATCCTACATTATTATATTTACTACTTTCCTGAGATGGAACGATACTACGATTCATGCAAGGATACGTTTGGTTTTACAACATTGTTGGTAATTAATAATTAAATAATGCATAGATTCGACATCAAATAAGATACAAATAAAAAACATAAATGTTTTACACCAAAAAAAAAAAAAAAAAAAAAAAAAACAAGGTGAATTTTTAATTTAAAAAAAGGTTAAAATAGATAGCAGTTAAATACTTTCAAATAAGAATGTCATATTAAAATAGATATACATTATTTATTAATTAAAAATTATTACTTAATCTGTCTCATTTTGCTTGTCCTATTTGTTATTCATTGGTCAATAATCTAACTCTTATTTCTTTATTTATTATTTTTAACAGTTTCTTATGATTTTTAAATTTAAATTTTGTATTTAATAGTACTTTTGATATAGTTTCTAAATATATAAATTATATACATAAATACTAAATTAAATATAATTACAATAAATTGATTTGTAAATTACTTCAATCAATCTTCGTTAAATGAATCAAACACATAAAATGAGATAGATGGAGTATTAAATTAAAATATATTTACAAATTAAAAACTACATAAACACATATTTATGCATGTATTTTTATTTTACATAAAACCTAAAAAAATAGTAAGTCAAAAACTCTAAATGGACAACATTTTTACTGCACTTTCACATATCATGGGATGCACATTGTGGTTGTAGTGTTGCTAAATGCACTCAAAATTTAAGTTATGAGAAAATTTCAATTTTGGTCACATGACTATAGGGGCATGGTTAATTTTAATACTTGACTTTTAAAAGTGTCAATTTAGTACCCTGACTATGTAATTTTTGTCAATTTTGGTCACTCTGGCTAAATTGACGGTCAAATTTAGCCGAAAAATTTTAATCCAACATTTAGTCTAGAAAGGATCAAAGAACGATTTTGCCCCTTAGATTATAGATTAAATGTTTGATTAAATTTTTTCGGCCAAATTTGACCTTCAATTCGGCTGGAGTGACCAAAATTGACAAAAATTACATATTCAAGGTACTAAATTGACACTTTTGAAAGTCAGGTGTTGAAATTAACAATGCCCTTATATTTTTTTGTTTTTGTTGTTGTCAGTTTTCTTGAGTTAAAGTCATTAGATCTTCATAGCTAGATGGAAGATTTTGATTAATTCTCCATTTTTTTTAACACAATTTCTCATTTGATTGCTATCATATAGATGTGTGTGGGGATGACAAAATTAAGGATACTCCATGCAATAATGCAAATCAATTAATCAAATAAAATATTTATTTCAGGATGCAAGGCAGTTGCCCTGAAAGTTACTAAAATTAAGTGGTGAAATGGAAATAAAGCCACTGAAATTTATGGTGACGGTTTGATTACGACTCTTTGAAGAATACATTTAACGAAACCAAAATCACAAATTTCTCAGACGTAACATCACATTTACGATCCCCATTTCACACCAATCCTTTCCGTTTTGGGTATATTATGAGTGATTGCTTTAGTGTGATAGCCAATTATTTTAGGAAAAAAATATCTTTTTTTTTTTTTTTTTTTTTTTGTGATGAATGTGTCGTTGGTGATGAATAAGTCGATATATATATATATATATATATATATATATATATATATATATATATATATATATATATATATATATATAGAGAGAGAGAGAGAGAGAGAGAGAGTGTGTGTGTGTGTGTGTGTGTATGTGTGTGTTAGGATCATATGAGAATACTTGCTTAGGTAAGAATGTGAGAACAAATCTTGTGCATCAATCTAATTAATTTTAATGGTCTAGATTAAGAGTGTGCGAACGCGGATTAAATATGTGCAAACGCGATTAAGTGTGTGCAAATGTGATAGATCTGGATTTGTTTAAGTGACATTGTGAGATCAAATCTTGTGCATCAATCTAATAAATTTAATGGTCTAGATTGATCTAGATTAAGTGTGTGCGAATGCGATTAAATGTGTGCGAACGCGATTAAGTGTGCGAACGTGATTGATCTATATTGATCTAGACCATTAAATAATATTAGATGGAAGCACAGGATTTGTTCTCACCTAAGCAAGTGTTCTCATTGGAACCCCTCATCTGATGTGATTGATTCGGACATATATGATTGGATTAATATGAATAATAATTAATAAGGGCATAATAGAGACTATACATATGATTTAATTAGGGATCGAATTTGATTAGGATGTTATACTTGATTTTAGGAATGTATTTGTACAGTTGACTTTGATTTGTCCGTATGTCATCATGTAGACAATAGTTCGGTATGTGCACTGGCACTCGAGACCACACGACCACCAAATCAGCGCACACATATCACCAAATCAGTGCACACACCTAGCACTCAAACACACTACAACTAGATGAATGCTCGCACACCACCAAATCAGTGCACACATCTTGGCACTCAAACCACACGGCAACTAGTCGAGTGCACACACACCACCAAATCACACTCAAGACCACACTGCAACTAGACGTGTGCACACACACCACCAAATCAGTGCACACACCTAGCACTCAAGATCACACGACAACTAGACAAGTGCACACATACCACCAAGTCAGTGCACAAAACTGTCACCCAAAACCAGCCAGCAACTAGACGAGTGCACATATATCACCACATCAGTACACACACCTCTGAATATACAATCCAAGGCCACCACTCATCGATAATGTCTGTTCGATCAGCCTCCCCGCCGGCGCTGCTTCACCGTCAAGTTCTAATCTTCAATTGGAATCCTAGGGTTTCACAGGTTTCCAAGCTTATACAGTTTAACTTTCGTAATTATGTTGCACATCGGCTTAAAGGTTGACATCGAGGCTTCTGTTTTCGGAGTAGAAAGAGAAATACTACAAAGAGCTCAAGGCAGTTGTGGATGTTGTCGAGAGATCTTGTCGTCTCTGCGTTGATGTACTCTCTCAAGCATTCTGATTGGTTGCAGTACTTCATTATTGATTTGTAGAATTTTTTTTGGTTATTGATTTGCTTATGGTGGATCGTGGGATATGGTTAGGAAAATCCTAGACTATCATAAATATTTCTTCCTAAAATCATACATTATTTCCCTACCCAACTACATTGCATAATTAATTCATATATAAATTTACAGTGATACCCTTCAAATTAAATCACTATTTGTAAGTGTACAATTTTATTACACATTAAAACATTTGTTGGCTAATTTATTTAGTTTCATTTTTATTAGATTTAAATTAGATTTAAGTTAGTTTAAATCTCTTTGGACCACATTCTATCAACTAAGATTAATTCGAATGGATATATTCTATTCTTCAAAGAAGAGGAAGTCAGCAGTATGCATATGGTGGGGTCTTCAAACAAAATGTATGGATGAGGTTCTTTGAATATTACAAAGTGCTGATTATGTGGATCAAAGTAATGGATTGATTATTGCTATAAAAGGAAGCCTCGCCAAAGTGGAAAGTTACCAATTACGTGAACTGCTATACTGAGTGAAAGGCAAATCTACACAAATGCTATTTATATTAATCTGCTAAACTATGTTATTATTGTGAAGGCTTTAATTCTGAGCTACATAGCCTGTATCTGGTTCTGCTGAAGCTTATCTTGAAGATTGTTATGGCATGCATGGTTCAGTCCTACATAGGTGTTAGGAAGGGTTGTAGTGGTAAAGGCTGAGAGCCATTTGTACTTACCTTTGTATAACTCCTTGGTGAACATCTATAGTGGATTAGGCAGACGTGGGTTGCCACGCAGACGTAGGAAAAGCGCTCCGAACTGCGTAACAATTCTCTTGTGTTATTGTTTTATTTTATGCTTTCAATTTTCGTTATTTACATTTGATAAACAAATCTAATTAATGAACGCAATTGTTGCATAACATAAAATCAAGTAGAAATATAAGTTACATCTTGTATTCAAGATTCACGGTGTAATTTCATTTGGTATCAAAGCCTGCAGATTTAATTTGTTAGTCTGTTGATCTGGCTACTCGGTGCCTCTTGAACTCAAGCTTTCAACGTCTTTTATTGTTTTTCTTTATTTTGTTAATTTGTTCAATCTCACGGGTTGTTGAGTGTTACAGAATGGATTGTGTTAAGGTTCTTCCCCAGCTAGTCGGCGACAACTACGCTTATTGGAAAGCTCGCACACGTACACATCTAAAAGCTCAAGGTGATACAGTATGGCGGTCCGTGGTGACAGGTTGGACTCATCAGACTAAAGCCAGTACCAGTGATGATGGAACGCGAGTAACTAAACCTGAAAGACTGAAATAACTAATGCTGGAAACAATGATAAGACTTTAGATATTATTTATTATCTTATCCATGAAAATCAATTTCCTATAGTTGCAGGTTATGATTCAGCTAAAGGCGCGTGGGAAGCCCTTGAGTCAACTTACGAAGGCATGACGTCTGTAAAACAATCAAAGCTGCAACTGGTACAGTCCAACTCTGAAGAACTCCGGATGAGTGAGGATGAAATCATCACGAATTTCCACACGCGTCCAAGAACTTGTAAATCGTGCAATGGTTCTCGGTGAACATTTCCCCCAAGAAAAACTTGTTAAAAAAATTCTGAGATCATTACCACCAAGGTTCAGAATGAAAGTCACGGCCATTCAGGAACATGACGGTTGGAAGAACAAAACGGTCAGTTAATGGAAATCTTAGAACCTATGAAATGAAAATTTTAACTGATCACACAAAAATAGAAAAATGTAGCGTTTGCCGCTGAAGAAAATAATGTTGTATCTGATTCAGACGAACCAGGTGATGATACTGTTGTATTTCTTACTAAATAATTCTCTAAAATTTTGAAACAAGTTTCAAAAAATTCGCGCAACAGAAATCCACAAAGTGGAGCAACATCGTCCAAAACTGGCCCTAGGACAGGCTCGTCAAACTTCAAGCAGTCTGTCTCACGTCCAGGGCAGTCCAAAGAAAAATCTAGCAATAAAGGAATCAAATGCTATGAGTGTGAATGTTTTGGACATGTCCAAGCCGAGTGTCCCACCTATCTCAGATGCAAAAAGTCTATGCCATTCATTACCTGGAGTGACGACGAACCTGACGCTGAAACAACTGGATCTAATATAGAAGAAATCTCTGGTAACTTTGTGGCATTTACTGCACGTGTTGCTGGTTGTTCAGAACCAGATGAAGGAGCTGACTCAGAGGGAAGTGAATATGTCTCAGTGGAAGATTTAGAATTAAATGCTTTATCTTTTGAAGTTGAGTTTAATAAGTTGTACCCCAAATGGGAAGCGTAAACGCGAAAAACTTGAATTGTATATATTCAAAATTCAAAGTATCGGTTACAATGAACTATCAAGTATATATCAAACGAGAAGGGGTACAATCTCTGTATAGGAGAAGTCCTCTGATTCTCTACTAGACGTATGCCTATTAGAAGTGTGCCAAATTTAGAATATGCCGAATTGGAAGTGTGCCGAGTCCAGAGTATGCTGAACTTGAAGTAGTTCCTTGTCGGAAGTATGCCGAGTTCAGAGTATGCTGAACTAGAAGTATGCCGAGTTCAGAGTATGCTGAACTGGAAGTATGCCGAGTTCGGGAGTGTGCCGAACTGAAAGTATGCCGAGTTCGGGAGTATGCTGAACTGGAAGTAGCTCCTTGCTGAAGGGCTTCCGGAGTTAGTAGCTTGTTCTTCAATGAAGGGCTAATATGCAGCTTGATCTTCAAAGAAGGGATTCCGGTGCTCAAACGGCATGTTCCTCAGCGCAGCATACGCAGTACAACTGCGGGCGTGTTCCAGACAATATCCTGGAGAGATTTCGACAGAGCTTCAGTATGCAGATTTCCAGAGCTCATTCTTTGGAAATGAACCACTATTTATAGTGGTGAGGGTGAGGGAAAATCTCCAACCAACTCTTAATTCCTAATTTAATTTAATTATTTTAATTAAATTAAGGAACGTATCGGGACACCATTGCGTCCAGGTTCATGATTTCATTAGATTTCTAAATAATATCAAATATTCAAATTTCTCAAAATTATATAATCCACATATAATTTTAAAGGGCCAAGACCAAGTCAAACCCGCTAATTAGGCGACCCAATTCATCCGAGTAGCCTGGTCCAACTCAATTAAATATTCCATCAACTTGGACCGAACAATCCAACATTCAATTACATTTAATTAAGTAATTAAACTAATTAATTATTTAATGGGCCATTTAATTAACTCAATTAAATAAATATTAGTCCAATTAGCTCAATTAAAATAATTAATTCAGCAATCAATTATCCACCACGGTCCAACAATATTATTTAAATTTTTCAATGCTTACACCTACGAAAAGCAAATCGTAAATTAACTAGCGAGATAGGGATTGTAACAGATGCAGGTAAAGTGTATCAAACTCAAATAGCTGATAGGGATGAACTTTTTAAAGAAGCAGCTGACCGAGAAGTGAGACTGAAACATGAAGTACAAACCTTGAAGCAAGAGCTAAACACCTACAAACGAAAAATCCAAATGATGGACACCACTTCAACACTTGACAAAATCCTTGATTCCGGAAGAAAAACTTCTACAAAATTCGATTTGGGCTTCACCGGAAGCAACTCAAGGGATAAAACGGTATTCGTCAAAGCGTCAGGACCTGATCTAGTGGATGCTTCAAAAGGTAAAACAGTTTTCGTCAAAGCATCAGGACCTGATCCAGTGGACGTCCCTGAATCCAGCTCAGCGAGACAAAACAGTGGTATAGTGCGATCAAACAAACTATTTTATAAACTCTATAATCCTGTGTGTCATTATTGCAGGTTGCGCGGTCATACCAGGCCCGAATGCTACTACTTCTACAAGGATCAAAGAATTGAGAAGTTAAGGCACAAGAACATCTGACCATTTACGAAACAGGTTTGAGTTAAAAAGACTGACTACATTTCTTTTGTTTCTTTTCACTCTAAAAGTGTAGGAAGAGAAGAGAAATGGTAATTTGACAGCGGGTGTTCCCGTCACATGACAGGAAATGCCAAATTCCTAAGTAACGTAAATACCAACAAAGGCGAAGTTACCTTTGGCGATGGTATTAAAGGTCAGGTTACTGGCATAAGCACGCTAAATGTAGTTGGCCTGCCAAAGCTAGACAAAATATTGCTCGTCAGTGGCCTTCATGCAAATCTTATAAGTATAAGTCAACTATGTGACCAAAACTGGAACGTGTGCTTCACCAAAAACAACTGCAGTGTTCTGGACAAAACAAAACAATGCGTTATGGAAGGTAAAAGGTCAACCGATAATTGCTATATTCTAACTAATAATATTTTCTGTTGCAGGTCCAGCATAGATGGAGCTGAGCTATGGCATCAAAAACGGGGGCATATGAGTTATAGACTACTTGATAAACTAGTAAAGACAGAAGGTGTTCGTGGTTTACCCAAGATGAAAGTCGAATCAACCATTTGTGGTTCCTGTCAAGCTGGGAAACAGACCAAATCATCTCACCCAGCTCAACATACCATAAACTCGAATCACTGCCTAGAACTGATCCACATGGATCTCATTGGTCCAACTCAAACAGAGAGTTTTGGAGGTAAGAAATACATACTGGTATGTGTTGATGACTTTTCACGTTTTTCGTGGGTAATTTTTCTCAGGGAAAAATCCGAAGCACTTGAAGCATTCAAAACACTGGGACTAAAACTCCAAAAGGAAAGAAACGAACCCATTATTAGAATTCGAAGTGATCACGGCCGAGAATTCGACAACAAAGCGTTCGATGACTTTTGCAATCAATCAGGAATTACCCATGAGTATTCCGCTCCAAAGACACCGCAATAAAATGGAGTCGTTGAACGGAAAAACCGTACCATTCAAGAAATGGTAAGAGTACTGCTAAACGCCAAAGGATTACTGCAGAAATTCTGGGCAGAGGTTGTAAACACCGCATGTCACATCATCAACCGAGTCTATCTTCGTCCAGGCATAAACCAAACACCATATGAACTATGGAAAGGTAAGAAGCCGAACATTAAATATTTTCATATTTTTGGCTCACGGTGTTTTATTTTGAAGGATAGAAATCCTGTTGCAAAATTTGAACCAAAAAGCGACGAAGGGATCTTCCTCGGTTATTCAACAAACAGCAGGGCCTACTGTGTGTACAACAAAGTGACCAAAACCATCATGGAATCCACCAATGTTGTAATCGATGATCAATCGAGTGAGATTGTTGAAGTTTCGCAATCTGAGTCAGCAACAGAACCTGATGCAAACCGTCCTTTAACGCCTAATCCTGAAACTTTTGAACCAGATCTAGAGTCACCTATGCCATCACCCACACCAACTCAACCTGACCCAGAACCAGAATCAGAATCGGATAATGATTAAGATGACATTGACATTCCAACTCGCATCCAGAAAGATCATCCAATACAAAATGTCATTGGAGATCCCAGTTCAGGTGTGAAAACTAGAGGGAAACCAAAACGCGACTACCTTCAACTGGCCGGTTACGCCTGTTATACTTCAGAGATCGAACCAAAGAATATCAAAGAAGCCCTGACAGATGAACACTGGATTAAGGCCATGCAAGAAGAACTGGGGCAATTCGAAAGAAACAAGGTATGGACTCTAATTCCTAAACCTAATAATGTAAATGTTGTAGGTACCAAGTGGATTTTTCGTAACAAAACTGACGCAGCCGGTAACATCGCTCGAAATAAAGCCCGCCTTGTAGCTCAAGGTTATTCCCAAATCGAGGGAATCGACTACGATGAAACGTTTGCCCCTGTTGCTCATCTAGAATCAATCCGGCTATTTCTCGCTATTGCATGCGCTCTAAAAATTAAGCTCTTTCAGATGGACGTTAAAACAGCTTTTTTAAACGGCTATCTCACGGAAGATATATATGTGGCTCAACCAAAAGGGTTTGAAGACCCACATCATCCAGAGTATGTTTACAAGCTACAAAAGGCTCTGTATGGACTTAAACAAGCCCCGAGAGCCTGGTATGAAAGACTATCTCAATATCTTCTTCAGAATGGTTACAAACGAGGAGGATCAGACAAAACTCTGTTCATTAAACAATCAGGTAAGTACATTACTATTGCCCAGGTTTATGTTGACGACATTGTTTTTGGATCCACACAAACAAGGAAACGGATCAACTGGTCAAAGTCATGCAACGAGAGTTTGAAATGAGCATGATCGGTGAGTTGACGTATTTTCTTGGGTTGCAAGTAAATCAATCAAAAGGGGGGGATCTTTATAACAAAAGAAAAATACGCGAAAACTCTCCTATCGAAATTTGGACTTGAATCAGCCAAAGATGCCAGAACGCCTATCTCAATGACAACCAAACTATTCAAAGATGAAAAAGGAGTCTCTGTAGACTTTACCTTGTACAGGAACATGATAGGTAGTCTATTATACTTAACTGCTAGTAAACCAGATATTATGGTAAGTGTTGGGATGTGTGCACGTTACCAAGCAGACCCAAAAGAATCACACTTGAAGGCAGTAAAACGTATTTTAAAATACGTTAAAGGTACAATTAATTATGGTATTTGGTATTCAAATGACACTAATTGCAGTCTTACGGGGTTTAGCGATGTTGATTGGGCCGGAAACGCCGATGACAGGAAAAGCACGTCTGACGGGTGCTTTTTATGGGGAAAAATCTAGTCGTCTGGCTCAGCAAAAATCAGAATTCAATCTCACTCAGCAATGCCAAAACTGAGTATATAGATGTGGGTAGTTGCTGCACACAACTACTCTGGATGCGTCAAATGTTGTTCGACTACGATTTAGATCAAAAAAATATGATACTCTTTTGTGACAACACCAGCGCAATCAACATCTCCAAAACCCCGGTTCAACATTCCAGAACGAAGCACATCGACATTCGTCATCACTTTATTCGTGAATTAGTCGAAGAAAAAGAAATAATTTTAGAGTACATCTCTACCGACAAAAATCTAGCAGATTTATTCACAAAACCATTGGACAAATCGAGATTTGAATTACTTAGAGCTGCACTTGGAGTCTGCAATCCCACGGCTTAAACGGTCAAACCAGGTATCACAAATAAACTTAATTTTTTCTTTTAAACCGTGTCCTTTTTTTTTTTTTTTTTTGCAGAATCAGATCCAAAGAGTATGTTTTTTTTTTTTCGGCCGTATGCTTCGTCGAAAAACCCTTCTTAATCTTTCATTCATCTTACCTTATAATACTAATTTCCCTAACAAGAACTACCTTAGAAATTCAATCCCAACAAATTCCTACATCTCCTCCTACTCACACTCTATAACCTAGACTTAATAGCCTACATCAAGTCATCTATCCATCCCATCTCCACACGACTGTTGAGAAAGACATCATCTCACCATTTATTTTTTTTTTCCTCTCTTGCCTCCACTACTCCGAGACCACACACCCCTAACCCTTCATCTTCAACCTCTCATCTTTTCACCATTGTTTACCAACATACGCTTCAACAATGGAAAAAGCCATTCATCATCTACACATCCTCATCCGATAGGCTTGATTTCTTCCGGAAAATAATAGATGTTGATTATCCAATCTCTCCTGAATCTACGGATCGAGTTCTTGCCACCATCAAGCAAGAATTGTATCTCCTTGAAGGTCTCACGGACAAAGAAAATCGCCAACTTCAAGCTCTTGCTCGCCATATCACCGCAACACCTTGGCCTGTTCCAACTACGACAGCCGCTGAGCCGACACCTCCTCTACCCGAAACGGTGTCTGCTACATCTCCCCAAAAATTGGTATCTCCTTTATCTTCTTCTCCTCTAGAGGATATTCACTCTCTTTCTACTTCTAGTAGAATCGATTTTAATGTCTCTATGCCTGAGCAATTTGGTTCTACCTTGCTTCGTAGTGATTTGAGTGCTCTTTCATTGCCTTTACCCGGGGATCCTTATGACCCTGCTAATCACAATTTGCCTAGAAGTATATTATCTCCTGATTTTACTGAAAATTTAGTTGCCTTGTCTGATTTTGTACATTCTATGCCTTCGGCTTTTTCAATTCGAAATGTCGCCCAGTTTGTGTCTCCTTCTGTCTTACCCGTGAGCTGTGCTGCCTTCACCATACCTGTGACCATATCTGCCCCATCATCCAAACCAGAGCATGCTCCTATCACCGTGTCACCTACCCATGACTCTGTCTCTATCATCACTGTGCCTTTATCGAAGTCTTCCTGGAAAGGGAAAGAAAATTGTCTATTTTAGATACTGCTGAGAAGAGAAAACTGTCTCATTTAGATGATGTGGAAATTGTGTCTGAAAGCAAGCAACAAAGAAGGGGGTCCACACTTCCACCTTGGATAACTAGGTCCCGAACTTGTGCAGAAACTCCAGCTGTCTCCATTCCATCCGGTTCAAAATCAAAAGGGACCAAAAAATCATACAGGCCCATTCTTTTATCTCCTGCACTGTCGTCTGAATGGAGGGTTCATGCCAACAGAGATTTTATTCTAGAAAAATCGATCAATGTGGAGGAGTTGACTGAAAATACAACATCATCCTGATTCTGCGAGATCAACATTTTATTTGCTTCTCTTCAACACGTTGGGCCCTATTCTGCTTGGCTAACTGCTGAATTCTACACCAACCTCACTATGGATACTTTCACTGAATGTTCAACACATTTCCAACAAGTTTTATTCGGGACAAATGGTATCCTTTTGTCCTGCAGAAATTAATGCCTACTTGGGAACTCCAAATCATAATGTTGTTTTCGATCCAAATCCTCACTTATTGGCCGCGGCTTTGACTCACAACAAAGAAATTTCTTGGCCTAGTATCGAACTCAAAGGTTTGAAACTCACCGTAGTTTACTCGGTTCTTCTACGGCTTGCATCGGCTAATTGGATACCGGCAGTCCGACATCATCTTGTCTCCGATCAGTTGGCGGTTTTGCTCTACAAGATCAGAAACAGACTTCCTTTCAACCTTGAAGTGATTATTTTCTCGCACCTTATGTCCTTTGTGAGAAAGAGGGACGCCAAAGTTCATCTACCGTATCCTAATTTGCTTTTTGGTATTCTACAAGATCATGGATTCAAGCCATATAAGGATGAAGTTGTGACTGCTCATGACAATGTTTACCAGTATGATGACCGTCTCACTAAGAAAGACCACTATGATGTTCGTGCTACACTCACTGTGCTTCCTGGCATCACTACGGCAACCCCACTAGTGTCAGCTCCAGTCACATCCGCTAATACAGTCTCGGCTCCAATTCCGGGTTCCTAGGCTGTGCCAAAGGAGCCTCAGACCCTTGTTGACCGTAGACAAATTGTGATCACACTTGAATCCTCTATTGCACAGCTTCAACACTCAGTAGCCTCTTAGCAAGTGACCATATCCGAACTGGAAACTCTGTGAGATGCGCAGCTTCGAGAAATCTCTCATATGGAGGAGATTCATTCACGGATTCTAGCGGATACCGGTGCTGGTTCTACCGATTCAGAAACTGAAGATGATGATGAAGATTCGGTTTCGGGCACCCCGTCTGCACGTTAATCTAATCTACTACATTGATGTTCACCTTGGATTTTGTCATTTATTTGACAAAAAGGGGGAGTTTTTGGAGTAAGGGGGAGTTATTTTGGTAAGTTGAGAGTTATTTTGGTAAGTTGTAAGTTGAAATAAAAGGGTCACTCATTTAGGGGAGTAGTAGTTAAGCTATGTTTTAGAATGACTTTGGAATGACTCTGATGGCTACAGATGGTATGTTTTGGACTATTAGTCTTATGAACAAATATTTTGGTATACTTTTATCCTTGCATTTGTTATGGTTTACTGCTTCCAGCTTCTATTATGGTAAATATCCGTGTTTTTGTGGTATACTGGACAATCTCTAAGGGTTATTCGACAAGTCAAAGATCAGTGGATTTTAATTGGTACGTGGTCCAAAAAGAGTTAAGTTTAATTCCTTTATATTAAGTTTTGTTCAGTACATATACTAAGGGCTTCAAATAAAAGTAATTTAATTTTTTTTTTTTTGTTTTTATATTTTGCCCAAAGTATTAGATACTGTAGTTTTACCAAATAAATTGTCAAAGGGGGAGATTGTAAGTGTACAATTTTAGTACACATTAAAACCTTCGTTGGCTAATTTATTTAGTTTCATTTTTATTAGATTTAAATTAGATTTAAGTTAGATTAAATCTCTTTGGACCACATTCTATCAACTAAGATTAATTCGAATGGATATATTCTATTCTTCAAAGAAGAGGAAGTCAACAGTACACATATGGTGGGGTCTTCAAACAAAATGTATGGATGCGGTTCTTTGAATATTACAAAGTGCTGATTATGTGGATCAAAGTAATGGATTGATTATTGCTATAAAAGGAAGCCTCGCCAAATTGGAAAGTTACCAACTACGTGAACTGCTATACTGAGTGAAAGGCAAATCTACACAAATGCTATTTATATTAATCTGCTAAACTATGTTATTATTGTGAATGCTTTAATTCTGAGCTACATAGCATGTGCCTGGTTCTGCTGAAGCTAAACTTGAAGATTGTTATGGCATGCACGGTTCAGTCCTGAATAGGTGTTAGAAAGGGTTGTAGTGGTAAAGGCTGAGAGCCATTTGTACTTACCTTTGTATAACTCCTTGGTGAACATCTATAGTGGATTAGGCAGACGTGGGTTGCCTCGCAGACGTAGGAGAAGCGCTCCGAACTGCGTAACAATTCTCTTGTGTTATTGTTTTATTTTATGCTTTCAATTTTCGTTATTTACATTTGATAAACAAATCTAATTAATAAACACAATTGTTGCATAACATAAAATCAAGTAAAAATATAAGTTGCATCTTGTATTCAAGATTCACGGTCCAATTTCACTATTTAGATAATATATTTTGTCCATCTAATCGCAACCATCCATGCCCTGAAATTATATATATGGCCCAGATTAGTCCTAACTGTCATCCTTTTAAGGTGTGTCCTCATTTGAATACAAATATAATATATATATATATATATATATATATATATATATAGAGTTAGGATCATATGAGAACATGTGCTTAGGTGAGAACGTGAGAACACATCATGTGTATCCATCTAATATTTTTTTAATGGTCTAGATTAGATTAAGTGTGTGCGAACGCGCATTAAATGTGTGCAAACACACTAAATCGCGTTTGCACACACTTAATCTAATCTAAACCATTAAAAAATATTAGATGGATGCACATGATGTGTTCTCACATTCTCACCTAAACACATGTTCTCACTGGAACCCTATATATATATATATATATATATATATATATATATATATATATATATATATATATATATATATATATATATATATATATATATATATATATATATATATATATATATATATATGTAATGGGAAAAAGGGTTTTATAATTTAGAATATGAAATTCGAGTCGTGTGTAAAACACACTTTCTTTAAAATCGATTCGCTACCTCTCGAGGGTGTTAGGAGCGTTGTAGCGTCAGTCTCTCAGGATAAAACGAATTATGACTTTTGTGTTTGAGCACTCGAACAAAAAACCCGACGAACAAGAACAACAGGCGATCACTTCGTTCTTTTTTACGGAAGTGTTTGGGAGAATTTTCGTAAGAAAATGAGTTGAGAGAGGTAAAGAGAAAAACTCAGATTTGAGAGTTCAAAACTAGCAGCCAAGGTTGCAAAATACGTTAGGCGCCTCTTAGGCGCCGATTTTTATTTTTTTTTAAAAATATTTTTTAAAATTGTTTTTAAATTTAGAAAAGAATTAAATTAAAAATTATCAAAATTCATAAGGTACTCATAGTTTTTTCTTACAAACTATTTATTTAAATGGCTATAAAATTGTTCAAAATATTGTTGAAACTATCTAAATACATTAAAAAAAAAACTAAAATTAAGAGCAAAAGAAGCATTTTTTTTTTAGAAATTGGTGGGGCAACCGCCTTTGGTAGATCTCGAAAAAATACGAGATTTGAAAAAAAAAATTGTCCAAAACGGACAACAGAGTCAAAAGTTATGCCTTCGCAATGTTTTTAACGGTAAAAAAAAAAAACAATCGGTTCAGTCGGTTAGCCGCCCGGCCGTAGAGGAGGCCGATTTTCGGCCTTCCTCGCCGCGGCCAGGTGGCGCCTAGGCGCGATTTTTGCAACATTGCCGGCAGCAACTCAACAATCATCCCAACACCAGGCTTTTTGTAGGAGAGGATGGATTTTTTTTTTCGAAATCAAACAAATATGATTGAATTACTGCTGACAGGATAATAGGGCTGGCACCCGACCCGGATCACAAATGGGCATTGACTCAGCATCACATGGGAACCCAACGGGCAGAACTCCAACGGTCAGGAATTTCAACAGGTGCCACTTTACTACCATTGAAGCCAGCATTGAAGTCCCCATTGATGAGAGAGAGTTAAAGGCTAGGCTCCCCATTTATATCCCATGTTGTTACCGTTAGGACCCTAAGTATAAATGGGGCTCCCCTCAGCTAGCAATGGCAGACTATACTTTGTATATTGAGACAAAAGACAATACAGCTATTGTTACCCTCTTTTAGCATTATTATATTATTATTTACCGGTAACGTTATTACCGTCATTGGTGCTTTCATTGAGAGCCTGAGTCCAATACTCAAGCAGGCTACGACAAAAAATCATTCCTCTTTCAACAGCAAGCTTGAAAGAATGGCGTCCCGCAGCTCCCACGGTTCTCGCAACGTGAACAATGGCAATGTGAACAATGACAACGCCTCAGGCGACCTCCGTCACCTACTCACCAACAATCGCGGAGGGGACCTCCGAGAACATCTCAACAACGGGAGGCCCGGGGACCTTCGTGATCAACTCAACAATGGAGGGGACCTCCGAGACCAGCTCCACAATGGAGGGGCGAACCAAGTCATGAACCTCCAGGCAACCATTCAGCAAGCAGTAGCGGCGGCACTAAACCAAGTGGCGGTGGGACTACAAGGCCAAGTGCCCCCGCCGCGGCCTCAGGAAGTAGAGGTAGAATCCCCACGAAGAGTGGATGCCCAGGACGCGACCCGTGCCGCGAGAGACGCAGGGCATCGCACTAGGACCGGGGGCCCGAGAGAGGGCACCCAAAGAAGCGGACCGGCCGGACGGCAACCTAGGCCCTCCCGCTCTGCCCTAGAACGGTTGGGACACGGGGCGCCCGCCCGGCAAAGGCCGGAATCGCGTGCCGAGGGGTCTTCCGCTAGAGGCCCTCATCGACACGAGGAAAGAGAAGCGGAAAGATTGCCCTCAGAAAGGATGGGCCAGTCTCGTGGGCCAGCCCCGCGCCGGCACGGTGACGAGTCGGCCCCGCGTCGACACTCGGATGAGCGACGCTTCGATGAACCGGCCCCGCGTCGGCACTCGGCGGAGCGACGCGTCGATGAGCCAGCTCCGCGTCGGCACTCAGCAGGCGAACGACGCATTGGTGAGCGGGTTCCACACCGACACCTGGAGGGACGAAACGTCGAGGAACCAGCTCCGCGTCGACACTCAGATGGACGGCGCGCCGATGAACTAGCCCCGCACATGGAGGAGCGGCAGCCGGTCCCGCGCCGGCACCCTGACGAGTCGGCCCTAGTCGAAAGGCTGCAGAGAAGGATCGAGGAGCTAACAAGAAGGGTAGAGGCACGGGAGCAGTCGCCGGAACCCGAGGTACGAATGGCAACACCGTTCGTTCTCCCCAAGCATCATGGACATACCTCTGCCGAGGGACTTCAGGTTACCCGCCATCAAAGCGTACACGGGAGCCACTGACCCACGTGTCCACATGACTAGGTACAAGGCTGCTATGGTAATGATTGGGGCAGGGGACGCCATCATGTGCCGAGCATTCTTGTCCACCCTGGATGGAACGGCCCAAGATTGGTTCAACACCATCCCAGACGGGTCAATCCAAAACTTTGGAGAGTTGTCCAAAAGCTTCCTGACGTACTTCTCAGGTAGCATACAGCGTAAAACACCGTTCTCCCACCTCTGTGTAGTAAAGCAAGATAGAGGCGAGAGCCTCAAAGACTTCCTGATCAAGTGGAAAAAGGAAGTCAATAATGTCTACGATTTCGACTCCAAGGCGGCGATCCCGATATTCATCCACGCCTTGAGATCAGGGTATTTTCACAAGCAGCTGAACGCCCACCACCCCTGTTCGTACGAAGATTTGATGAGGACGGCTAGCCGCTATGCCGAAGCAGAGGACGTCGACAGGAAGAAAAAAGATGAGGAGGACGGCAGGAAGAATGGGAAACCTGGGAAAGCTGGTCCGCCCAGCCAGGCGCCACGTTCGAACCACCCGGCCGCAGGGAAAGGCCGGGACCATGAACGGCCTCGCCTGGTTCCCTTGCGTAACCTAACTCCGCTTACCCATCCCGTCAGCGTCATCCTAAAACATGCTGAGGAGATGGGAATAGTCGAGTTCCCACCGGAATGCATGAAAGTCTCCCCCAAAGGAGACCAAGCAAAGTACTGCAGGTTCCATAGGCAACCCGGGCACGACACGGACGAATGTAACGTGCTAAAGAGACAAATAGAAGAACTCATCCAGCAGGGCTACTTTCGGCATTTTGTCAAGCGATCCAAGCAGCAGCAACAGCCGCAGCGCGACCCATCAAAAAATCCACCAAAAAATGTCTGGAGGAAGGAGGATGGCGCCGAGCCATCCACCTCGAATGCCAAGAAAAGAGACCACGACCAGATATCGGAGCAGGATGATAGCGAGAAGGAAACCGAGATGGCGCCCAGACGACAAAAGAAACACACCATACATTTCATCTATGGTGGACCAGCTGGCGGCGACACACCCACAGAGAGGAGGAAGTGGAGCAGGCAGCTGTACGTGGGAGAAGTGGTGAGTCTTCCCAAAGGGAAGAAGCAGAGGCAGGAGGCCATCACTTTCTTTGACGAGGACCTCCCCGAGGGCCCCTTACCCCATCGCGACGCACTAGTGATTAAGATGGACATTAATGATATGATCGTACATCGCATCTTGGTCGACACGGGAAGCTCGGTTAATGTGATGTACTACGACGCCTTCACCAAGTTGGGGCTACCTAGATGCCAGCTCAAAGAGGCACGAACTCCATTGTCTGGGTTTACTGGGGATTCCGTGGAAACAGAAGGGTCGGTGACCCTGCCCGTGGAGATAGGCACGAGCCCCAACATTCGCAAGATGGACATGGAGTTCATCGTGGTAAGGCTCACTTGTGCGCACAACATCATACTGGGGAGGCCAGCACTAGAGGACCTCAAGGCCATAATATCAGTGGAACACTTGTGCATGAAGTTCCCCACTCCGAATGGGATAGGAGTCGTCAGAGGTGACCGACGGGCAGCCCGCAGTTGCTACGTGAAGGCATGCAAGAAGATTGGCAGCAAGGACTTACAGGTCCACACGATCGCGGAGAAAATTTTCAAAGAAGAAGAGGCCTGGCCCCGCGCCGAGCCCGTATCAGAGACGGAAGATATAGTTCTGGATCCCTCCAGACCAGACCAAGTGGTGAAGATCGGCACAAGCTTAAGCCCAAAGCTAAGGGCCCAAATAGTGGATGTAATTCGCCGTTCTCACACGGTGTTCGCATGGGGGCCAGAGGACATGCCGGGCATAAATCGAAGGATCATAACCCACAAGCTCGCAGTCGACCCCAGTGGAAAACCAGTGCATCAGCGAAAAAGGTATATGTCGGCAGAACGAAGAGAGTTCGTGAAAAAGGAGGTGACCGCATTACTCAACATAGGGCACATCAAGGAAATTTACTACCCACAGTGGCTGAGCAACGTAGTCTTAGCTCCCAAAGGATCGACATGGAGGATGTGCGTGGACTACACGGACCTCAATAAGGCATGCCCTATGGACCGTTTTCCACTACCCAATATAGATCAGTTGGTGGATGAGACGACAGGATGTGAACTCATGAGCTTCATGGACGCCTTCCGTGGGTACCATCAGATATCCATGCATGAGGAGGACGCAGAGAAGACCGCCTTCGCCACTCCCGAGGGGATATTCTGCTACTTGGTTATGCCGTTCGGATTGAAGAATGCCGGGGCCATATACACTCGCATGGTGGCAAAGCTGTTCAAGTCAGTACTGGGACGAAACATGGAAGCATACGTGGACGACATGATCGTCAAAAGTCGCAAGGCCACTTCCCATGCCGAGGATCTCAGCGAGGTATTTTCCATTATGAAAAAATTTAATTTGCGCTTGAACCCAAAAAAATGCACCTTCGCCGTTGATGGGGGCAAATTTTTGGGCTTCATGGTCACCAGGAACGGCATTGAGCCGAATCTAGAAAAAGTAAGGACTATCCTTGACATGAAGCCTCCGCGGTCCATAAAGGAAGTCCAGAGACTCAACGGGCGTCTGGCGGCCTTAGGCCGTTTTCTATCGAAATCGGCTGAACGTTCCCTCCCCTTCTTCCAAATCTTGAAAAAGAGCAAAGGGTTCGAGTGGACGCCAGACTGTCAGAAGGCCTTCGAAGAGTTGAAAAAATACTTGTTGTCCCCGCCCCTGCTAGCAAAGCCAGAGGCAGGTGAAACCCTAATCCTGTACTTGGGCGTATCACAGGGTGCGATCAGCTCCGTGCTGGTCAAAGAAGAAGGAGGGACTCAGCGTCCCATCTACTACGTAAGCAAAGCCCTTCACGACGCGGAGCTCCGGTACAGTGTGTTGGAGAAAACAGTATTTGCCATAGTCACTTCATACTTCCAAGCTCACCCCATCCACGTACTTTCACATCAGTCGTTGGGAAGCTTCCTACGGAATACTAACAGCTCCGCCAGGATGGCACGGTGGGCCATGCATCTCAGTCAGTTTGACATAGATTTTAAACCGAGGCCCGCCATCAAAGGCCAAGCTCTTGCAGACTTTATAGTGGAGTGCACAGCTCGGGAAGTAACGGATCAAGTAGAAACTGAAGATGGAGGGTGGTGGACTTTGTCCACAGACGGCTCTTCCAACAGCAAAGGCTGCGGCGGCGGCGTGGTGCTCGTCACTCCGGAGGGATTCCGCGCCTACTATGCCATCTGATTCCACTTCAAGTTGTCTAACAATGAGGCGGAGTACGAGGCCCTCCTCAATGGACTGCGATTGGCGGCGGGACTACGAGCTGAAAAGGTCCGAATTCGATGCGACTCCAAGCTGGTTGTCAGCCAGGTGTCTGGGGAGTATGAAGCCAACGAAGGAAGCATGCAGAAATACAGAGACGCGGTGTTGAGAACCTTGTGCGAGTTTGAGGGATATGAGATACACCAGGTACCGAGAGAGCAGAACGCCGACGCCGACATGCTCTCAAAGCTAAGTACCGGAGTCCCCAGCCACATTAGGAAGATCGCTCGACTAGAAGACCTCGAAACTTCAAGTATCGACATCTCGTGGGTCTTCCCTGTGCAGACTAGGGAGCCATGTTGGATTGATCATATCAAGCGATACAAGGCAGATGGCACCCTACCGCAAGACGAGGCAGACGCCAAGGTAACGAAGTTACGGGCACCTAGCTACGTTGTCTCGGGCGATAAGATGTACAAACGCTCCTACAACGGCACGTTACTGAGGTGTCTATATCCAGATGAAGCGAAGTTGGTGATAAAAGAAGTCCACGAGGGAGTATGCTCCGCGCACCAAGGGGCGTACACCATTGCACGCCGCATCATGCTACAAGGGTATTTTTGGCCCAAAATGCTGAGGAATTGCGCCGAATATACAAAGCGATGTCCCAAGTGCCAAGAATTCCAAGCACTGCCGGGTCGACCTGCGACGAACTACACCCCGGTAAGCACCGCGATTCCTTTTTCAAGATGGGGAATTGACCTGGTAGGGGCCCTTCCCACGGGGACTGGAAGCAGAAAGTACATCATCGTGGCCATTGACTATTTCACGAAATGGGTGGAGGCCGAGCCCCTAGCGAGCATCACTGCAGCAAGGTGCAAAAGGTTTGTCGAGAAAAACATCCTGTATCGTTTCGGTATCCCCCTCCAGGTAATCACAGACAATGGACGTCAGTTCGAGGCACGAGAATTTTCAGAATTCTTAGCAGGATGGGGCGTTAAGCATAGCCGGGTAGCGGTATCTTATCCTCAGGCGAATGGGCAAGTGGAGAATGCGAATAGAACCATCCTCGACGGCCTCAAGAAAAAGCTAGAAGTAGCCGGCGGAGCCTGGGTGGCGGAACTCGATGGCATCCTCTGGGCCTATCGCACGACACCAAGAAGGGCCACCGGAGAAACCCCGTTCGCACTCGCCTATGGATTTGAAGCTCGGGCCCCGGTGGAAGTAATCATACCTAGTAGAAGGGTGGAGGAATTCGAGTCAGAACAAAATGAACTCCACCAAAGGGTGGATCTAAACTTCTTGGATGAAAAGAGAGAGGCGGTATTCTGCAAGATAGAGAACTATGGTCGTCAACTAAAGTCCTACCACGACGCAAAAGTCTGACCCCGTTACTTCCAAGTCGACGACCTTGTGCTGCGAAGAAGGGAAGCCAGCCAACCCCTTGAAGGGGGAAAATTCGCAAAAAAGTGGGAGGGGCCTTACGTCGTGGAGGAAGTCGTTCGTCTAGGGACATACAAGTTAAGAACTACAGGGGGAAGGATGATCGATCGGGTATGGAACTCGGAACATTTGATCAAGTACTTTCCTTAAAAACCTTGTAGTAGCAATCATTAGAATTAGTGCTTGGCAATCGCGGCCCGTCCGCTCTACACACTAAAAGTCCTGGGAAATAATAGCTTACTTTCATGGTCCGTCTATGTTACTTAATAAAACAAGCTCGTTATCATCTTTTACAAAAAATTTCGAAGTAATATCTCGTGCTCGTGGTCCGTCCACGTTAAAAAAAAAAAGGCTGAGGCGCGGCCGAGGCACACGCCTCGACCTCCTGGTCGAGGCCGCGCCTCGACCAAGTGGCTAAGGAGGCGCACGCCTCGGCCAAGTGGCTGAGGCGCACGCCTCGGCCACAGGCTGAGGCCGCGCCTCGGCCACAGGCGGAGGCCGCGCCTCGGCCACAGGCAGAGGCCGCTCCTCGGCCAAGTGGCCAAGGCGACGCCTCGACCAAGTGGCTGAGGCGCACGCCTCGGCCACGTTCGTCTCGGCAAAAAAAAAAAAAAAAAATTATAACAACATGTTTATTCCGAAGTAACTAGTTTATTTCGAATATTCTAAAAATAATAGCAAGTTGTTCAAAAACAGGAAGCAAATTGTTCAGCGACATAACCAGAAAGCAAGGGAAAATCTCAAAGACTACGAACTACTCATGATCCGAGAGCTCCTCAATCATAATCTGATCCAGTGGAACATTGGGGACATTGCTGGTGTCAATGCCGTGAAACTCGTCCACCAAAGAATCCTCACGAGCGTCTGTGACATCATTAGTGGATTCATTCTCAGCATCAGGATCCGGATTCTTCTCTATCACAGGCAAGCCAAGGGACACGGGGTCAAAATTTGGAACCTTCTCCCTCATCACTGAAAAGATCTCCTGTTGCTTCGTGTACCGCCCAATATTAAAAGCCACCTGTGCCTCAGCCTCAACCGCCTCTTGGCCAGCCCTAGTCTTGAGGAACTCTCGGATAGCCTCAGGAATGCACATATAGTGCATCGCGTCCCCCCGAAACTCGGCGGAACTCTTATAGACCTCCACAGCCCGGCCGAGGGCGTCGGCATGGCCAGCACGGGTCCTCTCGTGGTCCTCCCGCTCCTTCACGATAGCAAGTTTAGCCGCTCCGTGCTCCTTCCTCAGGGCCTCAAGCTCTCCCTCCATCTTGCTTATAGCCTCCGCCCGAGCCAACAGTGCTTGGTGTTCCTTCCTTAGCGCCCCGAGCTCGCCTTCCATCTTGCTCAAGGCCCCTTCCCGGATCGATAGCAGGTCCTTGAGGCTCTTGTTGTCCGTGTCCCTAATTTTAACATCCTCAAGGAGCGAGTCCATCACCCGCCCTCGTTGGGCATGAATGATCTGTCCCTCTAGCAAGGCCTGAAAGTAAACAGAGTAAGACACACACCAGGGCAGAAAGGGAACATTAAGTAGGAAAACAGTAACCTCAAAACTGTGTCGGAGATAACGCTCTTGCAGCATGTTGACATCCATGGCTACTAGGTGTTCCAAGTCCGCAGGAGGAGCGATACGGGCAGCATACTCAACCGCATCAAGACTTTTATTTATTAACGACGCTCCGGGTGGCACGTCCATTCCCAGTCGAATCAAGTTGGTCCGAACACGCGAGCTGGACTCAGTAGAAGTATCTCCTTGCACCTCGGGGGGTTGAGGGGAAAAATTAACGGCCGTGGGCGTCCGAGTCGATGGAGGCTGCGTGACCCCCTCGTCAACCTCGGTTGGAGTAGGCACACGCACCTTCGGGGCGACCTTTTTTGGGGTAGGCGTACGCTCAACGTCCTTGGATGGAGTTGGCGTGCGTGCCGGCGGAGGCGGCATCACCTCCGTGGCCTCGGCTTGACTCTTCTTTCCTTTCTCCACCTTGCTCTTCTTAGGGGGGGATCCGGTCGCGACAAGTATTGGCTAGTCCTCGAAGATGAAGACATGGTACCTGCAATAAAAAGAAGACAAGTTAGAGTTAGTGGTTGATGAATAAAATACTGAGTGGTAACTAAAGAGTACCCGTGGGCGAAAGAACAGCTGGATGAGTCCTCACGAAGCCTAAGCCCGCGAGCTTCCACTCGGTAGTGTAATCAACGATCGATAAGAGACCATCCCCCAGTAAATCATCTACATCTCGGCGGAGGGAGGGACTCATGTCAAGAGTAGGAGGGCAACGTAAATGGGATCCCCACGTAACACGAAAAGGAAACGGACGACTCACAAGAGTGACAAAGACATATTTGGGTTTCCAATCCTTATTATAAGTAGGACGGTCCTCAAAGAGTTTGAAATGTGGCCTGCTCGAAATCTGGACGAATCCCTTACCCTCCTGAGAAGCCCTACCAACTATGAAAAGAGGCTGGAAAAGATCTAGCATGGGTTCTATCCCTTTGTCCTTACATATAGCAAGAAAGCCCGCAATTACCTGGTGACCATTGGGAACTAGCTAGCCAGGGACTATCTCATAGTGGTTTATAAAATCTACCACAAACTTATGGAGGGGAAACCACAGCCCAACCTATAGCGACAGAAGGTGGACCCCAAAATACTTATCCGAGGGTGGGTCGGTGATATTACCTCGAGGGTCAGGAGGGAGAGACAGAACGTCAGGACTAAGGAGACCTCTAATATCATCCCAATCCCGTTCCCCTAATTGAGGCTGTATGGACAAGACAAGGGACTTATCAAGAACAGAATAGGAGGCCTTGCGTTTTTTCTTCTTTTTCATTTGGGGCTTAGGTGTAGGCGAGTCAGCAACAAATGGAAGAGGGGGAAAATTTTCAAACAGAGGGGAATCATCATATTCCTCGTCAAAATCAAGTTCTCCAACATCAATCAAGGGAGTGACATCCATTATGAAGCCAAAGACACTAAACTCACCTCGGGTACGGACGACTTGGATACAAAAACTGCTTGTCAGGAAAAGAGCGTGTTAAAAAAAAAAAAAAAAAAAGCCTGGTCGAGGCCGCGCCCCCGATCGAAAAAAAATATATATATAAAATAAAATAAAATGGCCGAGGCCGCGCCTCAGCCAAGGCCGAGGCACACGCCACAGCCCCTGGTCGAGGCCGCGCCTCGGCCAAGTGGCCAAGGCACACGCCTCGGCCCCTGGTCGAGGCCGCGCCTCGGCCAAGTGGCTGAGGCGACGCCTCGGCCACAGGCCAAGGCAGCGCCTCGGCCCCGATCTGAAAAAAAAAAAAAAAAAAAAAAAAAAAAAAAAAAAAAAAAAAGGGCCGAGGCACACACCTCGGCCCCTGGTCAAGAACCGCGCCTCGGCCCCAATCTGAAAAAAAAAAAAAAAAAAAAAAGGGCCGAGGCACACACCTCGGCCCCAGGTCGAGGTCGCGCCTCGGCCGTCGCCTCAGCCAGGTGGCTGAGGCGACGCCTCGACCAGGTGGCTGAGGCGACGCCTCGGCCAAGTGGCTGAGGCGACGCCTCGGCCAGGTGGCTGAGGCGACGCCTCGACCAGGTGGCTGAGGCGACGCCTCGGCCACAGGCTGAGGCAGCGCCTCGGCCCCGATAAAAAAAAAAAAAAGGGAGCAAGTATATTCATACATGCATAAATACGTTGTAAAGTAAATTGCAAAATAATAATGACAGCGAAGACTTACAGAACTGTGGCAGAAAGTTGTTGAAGAAGTGCTCTCAAATTGCTCAGAGAGACAGGGGTTTATATTAGAGAGGAGCTTGAGATAAAAAAGTTAAGTGAAGCAAGAAATGATTGGGAAAGCACAAATCAAGGATTTGGAAGGCAAGTTAGGGATTTGGAAAACAAAACCAAATATCCTAAATCAAGCAGAATTCTACACAGGATCAAATAAAATATCCTAAATCAAGAGAATTCTACACAAGATCAAAATACATTCAGCTTTACTCCCAAGTCAACTCAAACACATCCGTTGACTCATGAGTAGGGGGGACTGGTGACAGGATAATAGGGCTGGCACCCGACCCGGATCACAAATGGGCATTGACTCAGCATCACATGGGAACCCAATGGGCAGAACTCCAACGATCAGGAATTCCAACAGGTGCCACTTTACTACCATTGAAGCCAGCATTGAAGTCCCCATTGATGAGAGAGAGTTAAAGGCTAGGCTCCCCATTTATATCCCATGTTGTTACCGTTAGGACCCTAAGTATAAATGGGGCTCCCCTCAGCTAGCAATGGCAGACTATACTTTCTATATTGAGACAAAAGACAATACAACTATTGTTACCCTCTTTTAGCATTATTATATTATTATTTACCGGTAACGTTATTACCGTCAACTGCAAAAGAGAATCAACATAGTCAGGAGAGACAGAGTCTCAGTACATAGAGCTAGCCTGAGCTGTAGCTTTAGAAGCTAAAGTGTGAGCAACGGAATTTAAATGTCTAGGAATAGCAAAAAGGGAACAAGAAATAAAGGAAGACATCATAGCTTTGCATTCGTCAATGACCACCCCTACATAGGACCTCGGCGTGGTAGACGAATCAGTTAAGTGGCGTTCCAGGACCAGACAATCTGTAAATAAAGTAACCGTGTGAACTGAGTGATTCCTTAACCAAGACAACGCTTCCTTGAAAGCAAGAGCCTCAACCGTGAGAGCATTAAGACATGGCGACAAACTTCCGTTCGTAGTCGCTACAAAACAACCGCCGGCCGAGAGGAAGAGAAACCCAAAAGTTGCCGAACCCGAGTCTGCAGTGAAACCAAAGTCGAACCTTGCTCTTAATTTTTACTTCTCATTTTATTTTTATCATCTTGTTAGGACTCGAACCGTGATTAACTCCTTTGATTTTCTTCCCCTTAGTTTATTCTCCTTCTCTTAGTTCTTCTTCTTCTCCTAGTTGTTTCCTTCTCCTTTGGTTTTTGTTCTCCTTTTAATTGTTCTCCTTCTCAATTCTCGATTCGTATAATCAAGAAATTGATATATAGTTATTTTACAAATAAAATAGAGGGGGCTATATTTTTCAACAAAATACATTATTTTGACTCATCAAAATCTAATTACAAAATATTCCTAACATTTTATCCCTTTTTATGATGCCAAAAACCTATACTCCGTCATTTGATTTAGCCTTTTGAAAAAATTTATTTTTAGACATAAAGTTTCTAGACGCATATTTGAGAATAAAACTAATGAATAATTCATTCTTATTAATTCATTTTCCTCAATTATGCAGCATACATATACTAAATCTAAAAATAACTCTTGATGCCAAAACTAAAGAGATATAATGCGCAAAAGATATTCTAAGGTTATACATCACAATCATTCAGCTTATAACTTATAGTTACACCAAAAATTACAACATACACACACAACATTTTACTTGATAATTGTTTCATTTTTTTTCCTTTTTCCAACAAATAATTTATGTAGTTTCTAAGCTTGGGAAAATCATTATCAAGATTAACATTGTAGTACCTTTCTCACACTTGTCCTGTCATGTAGAAACCATATGCTTCCGTGATGGTAGTGCCCGGTAGGACGCCTAGTTTGAACCATTTGATACATTCCTCAAAACTTCTCCTTTCTTCCATGTTTTGGCCATCGTGTTTTGATTTAAGATTACTTTCAGGTGGTCGAAAATTCCATAATTTTGTACGCATAATGTAACAAAGTCCTACAAACAACCAACTTAAGTAGTGAGAGAGCCTACTTCATTTCGAAAATCTTTCAAC
The DNA here is from genome assembly GCF_001879475.1 of Ipomoea nil. Lineage (NCBI taxonomy): Eukaryota > Viridiplantae > Streptophyta > Magnoliopsida > Solanales > Convolvulaceae > Ipomoea > Ipomoea nil. The sequence goes on from NW_017617762.1 coordinate 856,082, forward strand.
TGATTTTCTTGTTGGTGGATAACATTGATAAAGTTCTTGTTTCGCATCATCGTAAAATTTTTAGAGTGGTTTCTCTCCTCTTCAAGAACTTTTACCAACTCAATCATGTGAGTATCCAAGTTCCTCTTCAATTTCAATGTTATTTCACCAACTTTCTTTTGCATGTTTCTATGATCATCAACCAAATTTCTTAAGCACGTGTAGACTGAGTTGTTAGATTCTTCTACACGCTCAGATTGAGTAGACAAAGCCTTGCTAATTGTGGTGAATTTAAAATACCTTTCTGTAGCTCATCCATCTTGACAAGAAGTTTGGCAAAGGAATTCTCCAATTATTCTCTTCCATACGACTGAGTCTCCTATAACTTCATCAAGAGTGTTGTGATAATAATGATGGGAGCTTTGTGGCTGCCGTCAACGGTCCCCTAACATGTGCTCAAGATCCCCTCTGAAGCAATGGCGGTACTTGAGGCACTTTCTTGGCTCAAAGAGCATGATTTTTCAGATGTCCTGGTTTACTCAGATTGTCCGTCACTTTAATTTGCTTATATCTACACCACCGCGTTTTAGTTCGTTCATATGTTGGTCTTTTTATTCAGTCATGGTTAGCTAGTTCTATTTTGAATTTTCAATTAGTTTTGTTAAAAGGAATGCCAATTCGGTCGTCCCATTTTTTAGCTAAAGTTGAGGATGCATCTACCTCTCACTCTGTATAGAGGGATATTCCTCCTTTTCTGAACCAATTGGTGATTCAATATACCAATTCAACTTTGTTGGCCTTCAAAAAAAAAAAAAAAATTATATATATATATATATATATCAGGGTTGCAAAAATCCCGCCTAGGCACCGAGTAATCGGCGCCTAGGCGCTAGGCGCCCCTAGGCCGTGGCGATTTCCCCCCTAGGCTCCCGCCTAGGAGACTGGCCGCCTAGGCGCCCGCCTAGCACCTAATTCGGCCGCCTAGCGCCTAACTCGGCCGATTACGCTGAGTTAACTCGTCAATTTCTGTCGAGTTAGCCAAGTTTACCCGGCCGACTCGACCTTGTTAATTTTTTTCATTTATATGACATATATATATATATATATATATATATATATATATATATATATATATATATATATATATATATATATATGTGTGTGTGTGTGTGTGTGTGTGTGTGTGTGTGTGTGTGTGTGTGTAATATGACATATATGCACCTACGCATGTGCACTGTTTTTCATTTTTTCAGTTAGCCGCCTAGGCGAGCGCCTAGGCCGCTTAGGCCCCGCCTAGGCCGTCTAGGCGCTAGGCGCTACTCTACCGCCCGACTAGCGCCTAACGCCTATTGCAACCATGATATATATATATATATATATATATATATATATATATATATATATATATATATATATATATATATATATATATATATATATTTAAAATTTCAATTAACTAAAGTTTCGAACCGAATTAACTGTTAATCGAAATTTTAAAAAATCTTTAATCATTAACTGAATCGAAAAAATTTGGTTAAAAAATGGTTAATCGATAACTTGGTCGGTTAATAAAAAAATTAACGAAGTTTGCACACCCCTAACTACAATACTATGGATGCTCTAATGACCTCCCGAAAAGAACTCAAAAAAAAAAAAAAAAACTGATGTGGCAATGTGCCACCTCTGATTTTTAGCTTTGGGAGCAATTCTTTCGCTCTGGTCAAACTTTATGTTGTCACTCATTTGTTATTTGTATTCGCGGTGGTCAAACTACCAGTCTACCATTGCCCATTGCTTCTGCTCATTCCATACTCTACTACGATAATCACTGCATTTCCTTCACCATCATCATGGTTAGCACTTAGCAGTTTTTCTGTTTGTTTCATATATATATAAATTAATTAATGGTTTAGTTAATTGCGTAACCCTTTTTTGTTTCCTGGTTGTTGCTTAGGCGGCGACCGCCAGCGGCGGCGGCGGAGACTCAAACAAGCTGCTGCTCTACTCCCACTGGATGAGCTCTTGCTCCTGCCGCGTTCGTTTCGCTCTTAATCTGAAAGGTTTCCCATTTCAATCCTCGATCTCGATTAAGGTTTTGTAATTTGGTCAATTTTGAAAAGATGAAATAACCTAAATCACAGGAATTGAATACGAGCAGAAAACTCCCTTTATCCTAGGAGATCGATTTGGCCCTGGTTAGTCAACTCAAAATATACATATGTTATTATTGTTATTTTCTTTGGCTGACCGGAAGTACAGAATATTTGAAGATTAATCCGATGGGGTTAGTGCCGGCGTTGGTGGATGGGGACTTTGTTGTTTCTGATTCCTTTGCAATTTTGATGGTGAGCTTAGTTATTGTGTACTAGTATTGATTTGGGTTATTGTTTGGATATAATAACATGCAATGAATTGAGATTACAGTATCTTGAAGACAAGTATCCCCAGCATCCCTTGTTGCCAAACGATCTTCAGAGGAAGGCTATAAATTTCCAGGTTACCATATTTTATCTTGCTATTTGTTTTGCATAAAGATTATTTCACTTTTAGTCCCACAATAATACTATTCAAAATTGCAATTTCCCTTAATTTCTATGATATTTTAGTACTCCCTCCGTCCCATTTTATGTGTCTGGTTCGGTTAACGAGGCCCTCCGTCCCATTGTATGTGTCTGGTTTGGTTAACGAGACTTGACTGGAATTATTTTTAATCTAATTTTTCATAATATTAAGTTTAATACGTAGTATTAGTATACAAAATTTATATATTTAACAATTAAACATAAAAAATCAAATTTAAAAATAAGAAATATGAAAGAAAATAATCAAAAGAAAAAAGAGTTGGTTTGACCAATGAATAGTAAATAGGATATAAAATGGGACAGAGGGTGTATTTTATAGTCTTTTAGTTCTCTTTTTATTGAAAATGCTTACAAACGATATAGTAAAGCGCTTGCCACTACGCTAGTCCGTCTTAATTGGCTCTGATACCACCTGTTAGAATCAAGTGCTTATTACTATGCCAAAAGCTATAACTAGTAGTGAATGCGCAACTTTATTGCCTCATACCGCCACACATTTTCGAGAGCTAGAGTGCTGGACTTGGCCCTTTACCAACTTCTACCCAACATTTATTATGTCATTTATGAACATTTTGTTTTGGGTCAGATTAAAATTGTCAAATTATCAAATTGTCCCAAAACTTAAAGTCAATTGGATAAATATAATTGTAATACTAATGTGGCAAATTAAAGGTCAAGTACTGAATGAATGAATGTGACAATGTCTCATAGGACTAAAAGTTTCTCTTCTGCAGAAATAATTACATGAGCCCTGAGTGCTTGTACTCATTGATCAGATTACAATACAACAGTCTTCAGATCAATAAATCACACACAGTTAATTAATGTTGCTTTCTTACCCCAGTAGAACACTTTTGGTTACATTTCTTCTTCTGTTCACTTGTAGGCTGCGAATATTATTTCTGCAAATATACAGCCTCTACAAAATATATCTGTAAGCGTAAGAATACAAATGCCACTTGCTCGGTGATTGAAACAATGGGGAATGTTATGTATAGTTCTTATCTGATTTAGAAATTTTCCAGAGGTATATTGCTGAAAAGTTTGGTCCAGATGAGAAACTTCGGTGGACTCAAGCTCATATTCTAAAAGGCTTTGATGGTAAGCTCTGTTCCTCTGATCCTTATAACAATGTGATCTTAACTGAGACATTGTTTGAAGAAACCCCATTAAGTCTCTTTATATCTAAATTGTACTTGTGATTTTTTGAAGCACTTGAATCACTTCTGAAAGACTTTGCGGGTAAATATGCCACAGGAGATGAAGTTTATCTGGTTAGTTTCTTTACTTGGTAAACACTGGACTGAAACTATTCATTTTAAACCCACATGGTTGGCGTGGTGGTTCAGCACCTCGTCCCTTAAGCATGAGATTGGGGGTTCAATCCCCACCACCCATGTGAATGGAGCAAACCATTTGGCCAGTCCCCTACCACTTAGTGTGCTGACCGTTGGGACGGAGGATTAGTCTTCTGACTTTCGGCTGGAGGGATACCTTTGGGCAACCAAAAAAAAAAAAAAAACTATTCATCTTAAAATCAGGTCTCCGGATCAGAGGTTCCAATCTTGTTGATCTTAAAACCTCTACATTCCGAATTTTCTTATTAATATGTATCATACATGCCATAACTCCAGCAGGATAGTAACAAATGTGTGGTTAACAAGAGGGGAAAAGCATACTAATGAAAGTGTTTTAAATGCTGGTCACAATTTGCAGGCTGATGTATTTTTGGCACCGCAGATTCACGCTGCAGTCAAGAGATTCAGTGTCGATATGGTAATACATACCCTTAATCCAAACCTTATTTGATCTGATAATGTACATAATTAGTCTCTCTTGTTCATTTAGATTGATAAAATATAATTTGGGAAACTCTCATCAATCATACAAAATAATGATTGAACCCCTGTGAGGCCTACTATGGACACACTTCTACCTTCTGTAATTCTCTTCTTTCCTTCTCCATTACAAGCACTTTCATAACGAGCTAGCAATACATCGGAATCTCTGAAGTGCACATTCTCCTTCACATTTGTTGTTTACTTGTGACCACCTCTTTTTCTTCTCCCTACACTATTTGCAGAATGAGTACCCTCTTCTACTTAAGATGTATGAGGCATACAAAGAGCTAATAGCTTTCCAAGATGCTATGCCAGAGAATCAGCCTGGTGCACCTGCTGATGCATGAGCTTGAGGTTGTTGTTCAAATCTGTCCTGTGATTATTATGTATTTTCTTGATGGTACTGAGAACTTCATGTCTTTTCTTGATTTTTTGCCATTTCAAATCTTCTCAATAATAATAGTGCCTCCCCTACAATCTCCAATATCTATAAACATTTCATATATGATTTCAGAATTAATAAAGTTCATAGATAAGCTTCAACCCGCATGGTAATTTGATATTTCTAATATTCAATTGAGCCAAAACTTGGAAAATTTTCTATTATTAGGGATGTGTACACACTTTTGTATTTTGATAATCCAATTTGCACCAAATATCACACTATTTGATGGGGTAGCTTTGTTTTATGAAGTCATGTTGACCAATGAATATGAATGAAAGACTGATATTTCTATTAGTCATTTCAGTCATGTCAGACGTGCAAAAAAGTGGTGCAACAAGTAGCATTTTCATTTTTTGTACTGCTATGAAATACTTAACAAAATGGGAAATTTTAATTGCAATAAAGAACATGTAGGAAAAATACATATAATGATTTTTGTCTCCAATAACTATACAAATTTGGGTTCCCCGACATCACTAAATTATTATTAAAAAAAGTTTCAAGTATGCTGCATTTATTTTGCATTGTTAGCAATAATTTGACAGTTTTAGTGGATTATTCCTCAGGACCTCCATACTTCATCAAATGGCACCAAGACAGGATATAATTCCTAGATTCCTTCCATGATGTTCCTGCCATGAGTGGATATACTATTCTTGATGTTATTCAGTGACTAACTGATTACCAATATTGAAATTTAGTTTCCATAAACACAATATGATGTATAAACGAGTTACAGTGTTCTATCTTTGAGATCGTGTTATGTTCGCGTTGGACTTTAGTAACCTTCCCTCACCTACATTTCTTGAATTTTAATGTCCCACATTATAAACATTCCAGTTAGAGTTACCTTCCCCTCATGCCCTATGCAAGTAGAGGCAAGCAGTGTGTGAAGTAGAAAGTGTAGGTTAGGTGGGGCACATGACAAGATGAGTGAAAAGCAACAAGTTATAAAAATGCCCATTTTCATTTATCAAGACTACAAAATTCATGGCTGTCTTGACTGACTTATAGATGACAAATACTAAAGCAAAGTACATGGTTTATAAAATTAATCCTATTTTAGCCATGTCTTCCATTTGATTGGCAATAATATGGTCTACACAAAATGAAGAAAACACTGTAAATAGCCATGCCACTCAATCCAGAAAGCTTTATCAGATATGAATATGTAACATTTTTCTTGTTACCTCAAGCGCTTGTTTTGATCCTCTTGCTTTTGGCATTTCTTTTTGGTCTCATATTCGAGGCAGTAATACGATTATAACCAGATTGTGGCATTTCACTTAATTTTCCAAACCATTCCTCATAAAAGTGCCATATCTCCGACCTGCTCCAGAAAAGATTGAAACAAGAAGATTATTCAACCAGAAAAGATTCAAAACATACTACTATATATAAATTGAAATAGGAAATTTGGATATACTAGCATTACCAATATACCAAGAATTGAAATGGTGCATATTTCCCATAAATTGCTTCAACATCCTTTTGAACTGTTAGAGTGGAAGAGGATTTTGCATGAACCTGTGTGAAAATGTATTGAAATCGCAGGTGACATTTTGAGCTTGTAAACATCATGAATTACTTGAGAAAGAAGGGAAGAATAAAATAATGAGAGAATGAACAAACAAAACCTGTTTTAGATGCCTGATTGTCTCGGAATCTGTAGGAATCACATGGTAATATCCCAAACACATTAGCACATTTGCACAAGTAAATGGCCCAAATCCATCTATTTCTTTCAGCTGCCTGGCCAACTCATCATAGTTCGATAAGTTTGGCTGTCTGCAACATTCTTCAATTTCTTTGAGTGGAATCCTGCCTTCAACTACACCACGAGCAAGATTAATAATGCGGGCAGCTCTGTAGCCAAGATTACAGCGCTTTGCAAGGAAACTTTCATTGAGTTCAGCCAATTCCCTTGGACTAGGAAAATTCCCCACACCATTGAGGGCATTGAGCTCTACTGCTTCTGCAGAATGCAGGTCAGATGAAGAACATGGATTATCACTACAAAGGTTTGATGGGGTTTGAGATATGTCACATCCTAGGAGAAAGTCTTCTTTTTTATCTGACGATATGTCTTTTGAACTTAATCCCTTGAACTTTGGCGGGCAGTCTACAATTTCAGCTGAACCAGTTGTCAAGACATTATCTTCTTCTGTAGTTGCTTGGGCTTCAGCAAGCCTTGCTGACAGGTTTTTGGAGCATTTATGAACTCCAGCTTTTTTCCATTTTTCTTTTGCAGCAGGCGTTTTCGGAATAAAATGATCACTTTCAACACTAAGACTAAACTTTTTATCACTACTACTTAGTTCCAATTGAAGCTCACAAAGTGCTTTAGCCATGCTCAATGTCCTTGACCACCTATACAAAAAGGAAGAAATTCATTATACTAAGAGTAACAACTTAATTCTTTCAAACAACCAGGCATACAAAGTCCAATCTTTTACATATTTCACAGACAATGGCAGAAATAACATAGAAGGGCCAACCTTGTTAGTTAGGGTGTAAGCGAGTCAAACTACTCATGAGCTACTCAGAGTTTGACAAATGTTCAAATTCTATTTGATTACTGTCAAGTTGAGGTCAAGCGCAAGTACTTCAAGTAACGAATCAAACCGAATCTGAGCTTTTTATTTTTATATAATACAAATATAGTTTAAAAATTTAACAAATATATTTATATATTATAAAATGATCATAATCGAGATGTAGTATTAAGTTTTATTATGATATTTAGTTGTAAAATTCTTATTATCATAATATTTTGTGCTCAATCAAGTCAACTTTGAGCTTCAAGTATTTTAATCGACTAGAGTTTTGAGCTTTGACTACTTGACTCGGCACGATTACACACCTACTATCACTATCAATGCCACACTCCGACTTAACACACAACAAGAACTTACAGAGAAACTTAGTTATCCAATGACCATAAGGGAATGATGGCTTTGAATACAAGAACTCACTGGCAATTGCAGAGCAGAATACACTTGACCATGTCTTCAAACAATATCGGCGACCTGAATACTCTCCCAAATCCTCTCTCCTTTGCTTCCCCATACATCTCTTGAAACTCTCTTACCATTTTCTCCTCTTCCTCTGATAATCTCAACATTCTTCTAACTTGAGCCTATACTACAATACACCCTATCAATCAACCCACATATATAATGAAGATGAAATGCACTAAAGTTTTGCGCTAAAATTTAAAGCAACTTTATGTGATTAATTCATGGTGAGATCGACCCGTTAGCGTGATGTCAATAAATGCATTTCTACGTAGGCGAATCAGTTCAAGAAATTTAATTTAGAAAGAAAATCAAATATATTTATTAATATGTACTCCAATTAGAAATGTACCATCAATGACTGGTGTTGTTGAGCAGAGAGACAATCAGTGCCGAAGACGTGGAGCCTGAGAGACTGAGGGGAGTCGGAGGGGTGAGAGACTCTGACGGTGACGGAAATTTCGTGATCAGCGCAATGGTGGTCGTCGGAGAGGCGTAGCGGGCGTTCTAGGGTTTTTGTGAGTGGGTCCCAGTGGTTAGGTGCCATCATGAACAGCCCGTGGCTGCACACTGCTTTCTCTAAGTTGAATGTGGAGGAAGCGTCGCCGAGCGGCAGCTCCACCACCACCATGCCGCGGCGGGCGTCGCCGGAAATGGTAGTCTCTCCGGTGTGCTGCATTTTGGGAGAGAGAACCGTTGGAATGAAACCGGCAAACTCATTCGGTTCAGAGAATTATACTTTAGGCCTCGTGGGTTCTGAAATATTAGAGTCCTCCCCATAACTTCAAGTATTTGTTAATTTTTTACAGCTTTTTTTTTTTTTTTTTTTTAATAACCAGCAGCACCACCACATTAACTTAATAAATCATAATAAAGAGCAATATAGCATTACAAATAAAGTCCGGAGGGTTAGCGCACCTCTCCATACCATCTAACAAGGAAACAAACACTCGAGCTAAATTATGAGTTGCCTGATTCGCAGATCGCCTAACTTCATGGAAATATGATTAAGACTGAACATTATTTCCTTAACATCTAAAACAATAAGGTTAAAAGAAGAGTTTGAATACCCGTATACAGTTTATTTCGCCCTGTATAAAGTCTTTGTTCCTGTTCTTCAGCCAAAGGGCTTCTCGCAATGGCCTTGGCTTCATTGGGTTTGAAAACTCCTTTCCAAGGGATTGACTTCGTAACAATAAAAGTTTCATCTTCATCTCTTAGAACACAGTCGAATCCCATCTTCCATGTCTCCGTGCCTACATAATAGCATCCACATTCAACTTCCTCCATCCAGCTTTAGGTTTTAGTCACTTTTCCACCATGTTTCCTTGGCCCTTTTGAGTCTAGTCTTTATACATTGCTTTCCTCAAGTCATGCAGATAAGTTGTAGCAATACCAACAATGGTTGAGGGAGACAACATTATATTATTCAGCTGCTTTTCATTTCGAGCAAACCACAATTTCCAACAAATAATAGTAATAAGGCATTGTTGTTCTTTCCCCTCTTGTGCCCAATTCTCCGTACCCCTTGATCTTTCCCAAGTAAATTACATGCCTTCGAAGGGAAAGTTACTCAACATCATTTCTTTGTCAAATCACCTAACACATACAATAATTTTATAAGTGACTAAAATGACATCATAATAAAATGAGTAACAAGCAAAAAGTGCAAAAATATGCAAAAAAAAAAAAAAAAAAAAAAAAAAAAAAAAGTATTAATTTAAGACACTCCTCACTTTCCTAACATGGCAATGTTGAATTCCCTCATTCGACGAAACCCCAACCCTCTAAATTTTTTAATATTGCAAAGTTCACTCCATGATGTCCATATAATCCTCAATTTATTTCTACATGCATGTTACTATTTTAGCCTTCATATTTTCTTGGCAGGCCTATTTCTGAGGCATCTTTAATTTTTTTAATTTGTTGTCATGAAATAAAAGTCGATGGCCAAAAAGAGATAATAGTAGTAAGTAATCCCTAATATATGACCTGAAGTGCCTTCATCCTCGTGCTCAATAAAAATATGACGTACATTAATATCTTTCTTGTTTAAGTTCACTTGGAGGTTCATGTTTTAGTGGAATCACATACAACATTATTCAAGTTCATTTTTGTTTGAATACTTTCTAGCAATGAGTCTAAACCTATGTAGAAAATGTACTTTATGTATGTTGTTTTAATACATTTTAGCAATGGATGAGTGTAGTATGGCAAGATTATCATTTATGAAGCTTTGCAGTTGCAGCAGTGGAGTCAAAGAAACAGGTAGTCGCAGTTGCAGTAATGGGGTTGAGGAAGAAGCAATTGTATCGTGTGGAAGACAAATTTCAATTTTTAGATTTTATATTTAATAAAAAATCACATGTCACACATTTTACGGGCTTTGTTAACAACACCATCTCTTTTAATTAAAGAAACGAGACCGTGCAAAGCACCTTGTTCTCATATGACATGTAGTGACTCTCTTATATGAGAAGTCATGAGATTGAGTCTCAATAGAGACGTTGACTTTTTATGCTTCAACAGGTTGAGAAAGTATGAGTTAGTAGCATTCACAAAAAAAAAAAAAAAAAAAAAAAAAAAAAACGAGACCGTTGAATAGAATCCGACAAACCAACAAACTCATTTGTTTCAGAGAATTATCAATTATTATTCCATGGAGCATGATCCACACAGTTATGGGAACTATGAATAAAATATACATTTTTAATATACTAAAAGTATATTATTTGTGTACTAAAGATACATTTGAAAGTAAATTATTTGAGTACGAAATGTACATTATTTGTATATCATCAAATAATTTACATTCAATATATAAATAATTTACCTTTAATATATTAAAAATACATTTTATTCATGGCTAATCAAAAAATTTGTGGAGAATATACTATAGGTTTCGTAAGTTGAAAAATATGGTAGTGCCCCTATAACATGGTGTTTGATAGAATGGAATTGCAATTCCATTCTTACCAAACTCGTATTTCCATGGTTTGGTTGGAGGGAATTGCAATTCCCTCCAACCATGGAATTGCAATTCCTAGGGTTCCCCTAAGAATTGCAATTTCATATTTTGTTCAATTGTAATTCTATGATGAATTACTATTTTACCATTTTTCTTATTATTATGTTATTATTATATAAGAATATTTTAGTCTTTATTTACTTATTTCCTTTCAATTCCAATCATTTTATTCATGCTTACCAAATAATATAATTTAAATTTCAGTTTATTCTTTTACTAGGAAATTACAATTCATTTTCCCTAATTCTCTCATTCCAATAAAACGCCATGTAAGTTCATTTGTTTGTTAGTTTGCTCCATTATTTTGAAAACGGAAAAATGACACTTTTTTCCCTGAATTATAACCTTATAACACTTTTTCCTCCTAAAGTTATTCATGTATTCATATTTGTCCCCTCAATTATTTTATAAGTGATAGTTTTCCCCCCTTTGATGTTAAATGAACATTTTTACCCTTAAAACAATTATTTCATTTATTTTTCTTCTCCAACAAATTATTGCTTATAGGTAGGGATGACTACGGTCGATTTGAATCGAACCGAACACTATAGCAACCGAACTGAAATAGTAAAGAAGGTTCTTGTTACGATTCATAATCGGAAAAAAAAAAATTTGAATTTAGGTTATTTTTAAAATAAAAAATAGAGGTTAACAAAAATAGATAAGTAAATAAATTTTGAACCGCCGATTCAAATCGAAACTGGAATTAGAATAAATGCGAACCGGAAATTTGTTTCGCATTTATAAATCAAAACACTATAGCAATCGGCGATTTCGGTTCGCATTTATTATAATTTCAGTTTTGATTTGAACAGTCGATTCAAAATTTATTTATTTATTTAATTTAAATTCTATATTTTATTTTTAAAATAGACTAAATTAAACAATTTTTTTCTTGATTTTAAATTGTAATAAGAACCATCCCTACTGTTTTAGTTCGGGTTGTTATAGTGTTCGGTTCAGTTCAAATCGAATCATATTCATCCCAATATATAAGTAATAATTTGTTAGAGAAGAAAAATAAATGAAATAATTATTTTAAGGGTAAAAATGTTCATTTAACATTAAAGGAAAAAAATTACCATTTTTAAAATAATTGAGGAGACAAATATAAATACAGGAAGAACTCAAGAGATAAAAGTGCTATAAACTTATAATTATGGGGAAAAAGCGCCATCTTCCATTTTGAAAACGGATTTTTCACCGGGTTGTAGCTCACTGTAGCCTGTAGCTGTAAGCATTTCCCAGCAAAAAGCATTCCTGTTGTACACTGTAGAATGCTTTCAAGAAATTGAACAAGTTCCAATCTTCTGGATGAAATAACAACAGTTAGCAGAGCTTTTCAAGTGAGATTCTACCGCATATCAATTTTGAATTGATCTGAGTCCAATTTAACCACAAAAATGCTGTAAAATAATATGTGTGTGCGTCTTGGCCGCCCAATTTCTGTCGCCATCTCCAATTTTCTTTATTCAAAGAATACCTTTTAGTTATGGGGCAGTTGGTTTAATATTGAATGCTTCTCCGATCCATTAGTTTAAGAAAAGGGTCTAACGGAAGAAGAAGAAGAAGACAAAGAGTTATTCCTCAAACTCACCAAAGAAAAGAGCAGAGCTACAGTTCTCTCGTTGTCTTGTTCTTATCCACGTAATCGCTGACTTTCTCAACCTTAATCCGCGTGTACCAAGTACAGAGGCAGATTATATTTGTTTTTGTTTTTTTAACATGATGAAATCATAGGATGCTGGGTCAATTCAGGGTGATGCTTCTGACCAAGAAATCTTCGTATGCTTGTCCTTTTTGTGGGCTATTTGTATATATATATATATGCTCTACAAATGTATAAAAATATTAGCTTGGAAGTTGGCTACAGTTTATTGGACAGTTTCTATGTTGTACAGCCTTGTTATCTAGATATATTGCTGTTTAGAGCTAGGCTTTGTAGGCACCAAATTCTTTATTGGCGTTAATTACAAGGTTGATATAGGTTTATTATACCATAGTGCTTTGGTTTTGAGGGTTGATCAGAGGTTGACTTCTTGCAATTTGGGAAAATGGGTTCAAGAATTCTGGTCTTTTTCCTTATATTTTCCATTCAAATCTATACTATTCTGGCAGAAACAAACGCTGATGATTGTGAGTTTTTCTGAGTTTACTTTCTTTTGCACTCTTTAGCCAAGTATGAAATTTTGTAAACTGCTAGGACATGAGCTGAATTTAATTCCTCTTGTTCTTCTTCTTCTGGGTTTTTTTGTTTTTGTTTTTTTTTGAAACACGATTCTTTATAAGGTAGTATCTGTTCTATACTTTCTCAATCTTTTTCAGTCCAAAGAATCAATGCCCCACCCCACCACAGAGGTTTGATCCTGTGACCTGTGACCATCCATTTGGAATGGTAACAGAGGTGTCATCAAATAGTTGGTTATTGTTGCCAGAATTGGCTGATGAGCTATCCAGCTTTGGCTCTGCTTGAATATATATGACATGGAAACTATGGATTTGTCACTTTTGTCTTGCCAGTAGTTGTTATTATAATCCTATCCTCTCTTAACATTATGCAGTGTCTGCTCTAAATGCCCTCAAGTCAAGCTGGAGCAACTTGCCACCAAATTGGTCGGGGGCGGATCCTTGCGGGAGCAATTGGGATGGCATTGTCTGTAACAACTCCAGAGTGGTCGCAATGTACATCCACTGTATAATAAACTGCCGAAAAATTCTATGGTTGTGTATTTTGGTTGAGTTATTCATTTGTTTACAACTTTCATTTGCAGAAAGTTATCTGGAATAGGGCTGGAAGGCAGTGAGTTTGGAGATCTTGGGTCATTCACTGAGTTGCAACATTTGTATGTCTTCACATGCTTCTCATCCATGGATTTATTAATTTGCACCTTCCTTTTGAAACACATCTTTTGGCCTGATTCCCAAATGGGAGGTCATGGGTTCGATCCCCAGTGGGGCCTGTATTGACTCTTTGTGCTTCAGTAGGTTGAAAAAGTAGTTATGAATAGATACTACATTGTGACAGAGTAGTAGTACTCAAAAAAAAAGGGGCCCTTCCTATTTCTAAACCAAGCACCTTGTGCTCAAATGACACCTCTGTGGCTCCCATTGAGGGAAGGTCACAGGACCGAACCCCGGTGGTGGGGTCTTGACTCTTTGGACTGCAATAGATAGGGGAAGTATAGTACAGATATTACCTTGTAATAGAGTTAGGATCGGACCTCGGTGGTGGGGTCTCGACTCTTTGGTCTGCAATAGATAGAGAAAGTATAGAACATATACTACCTTGTAATATAATCAATAGTATATTATGTGACTGTAGTTAACATATTTTGTGTCTTCAATTTATTTACAGACATAATTTATTAACTGAAGGCACATAATATGTTACACATAATTTTTGGATCAGGCTTGGACCCTAATCCATGGTATAACAATTGGGGGAGGTGGGTGTTGTGAAATTTGTGCTGCAACTTTCTGCACTTTGGATTAAGGACTAATTTTATATTTTTATGTAGTCTATAACTATTTATGCACTAAGTGGAGGCTATTGAAAATGAAATGTATAAGAACTAATTCTGATGAATGTACGATTCTTGGTGCAGGGATCTCTCGAACAACCTTGGCCTGAAAGGAACTTTACCATCTTCAATTGGAAATCTGAAGAATTTGACAACCTTGTAAGGAAAAGGCCTACATTGTTTGTTTAATAGGAATTAGCACAGCTTCTATGAAGTATGGATTAAAAATTTATTTCTTACTTTTCAATGCAGAATTTTAGTTGGTTGCAGTTTCTTTGGTCCAATTCCAGATTCAATTGGATCTCTACAGCAACTGGTCTTTATGTAAGAACATCCATTTTAAAGTATTTTATTATACTTTAGCTCAAAGTTTATGATTATGGAGTTCTTGATTGAATATTAATTCAAAGGCATCCTTTTCATTGAATTTTAAATGATTTACCTGTTTAAGAGTTTTCTTGAACCCTATACTCATTTAGCTTTTTGAAAAAAGTTTTTCGTTACTGCCTTTCTGCAGATCTCTGACTTCTAACAGCTTCAATGGACCAATCCCACGTTCAATAGGCAATTTGTCTAAACTTTCGTGGTTAGATTTAAGTGACAATAAACTTACTGGTGATATCCCAGTCTCTAATGGACAAGGGCCTGGTTTGGACAACTTAACCAATACCAGACACTTGTAAGTCATCTACTCATAAACTTATGATGCTCGGATTTTTGCGTTCCTCGTCTTTGTAGATATATTAAGGTTGTCTATACTTCTCGTGCAGCCATTTGTCCCAGAATCAGCTCTCTGGCCGCATCCCAGAAAAACTCTTCCGTCCCAACATGAAGCTAATACATGTGTAAGTATTTTTACTGGATAAGTAAGATGTTATTTTGATTTATATTATGTTCCTAAAACGAGATGTGGTTATTGTCACATCCTACTAGAATGGAATGCTTTACAAGGGTGTCTTGATCAAGGATACATACAAATATACATACATATATATACACAAATTGTTAGGATCAAACGCTTACCACTACGCCAAAAGCTATAGTTAGTAGCGAAGGCGCAACTGACCGCCATCACATTTTCGAGAGGCAGGGTGTTGGACTTGGCCCTTCATCGGCCTCTGCCCGACAATCCCCCTAGCCACCAATTGATGGACTTGGCTTGTTACTGGCCTCCACCCAACACAAACATATGCGCACAGTTAAAAACATCCTAAACATCATGAAGCATACTGATGTTTTTTTGTTTATGTTTAGGATTCTTGATCACAATCAGCTGCGTGGCGAAATACCTCCAAGTCTTGGACTTGTGCGGACTTTAGAAGTTGTGTGAGTATCTCTGCCTTATTTGCAGATACTAATACTTGTGTATGCTTTCCTTGGGTTTTGACATCATTATCCACTGTATGTTAACAGACGACTTGATTCAAATGCACTAAATGGATCTGTTCCGGATAACCTCAATAACCTTACGGGTTTAAATGAGCTGTAAGCAGATTGAAGATAAACTTATGGGTTCATTTGCATTTAGTCTTATCTTTGGTAATATGTATTCTTCTTTGCTGCAGGTACTTGTCTAATAACAATCTGACAGGACCTCTTCCTAACCTATCATCCATGAACACCCTTCACTATTTGTAAGTTGCAAATGCTTCCCGAACAAGCTCTAATACCATGTTATAATTTAAGATTGTGCTAAGGTCATCCAACTGGGCTATAATGCACATGGCCTAAACCACACTAAAAAAACTGAATCCAATCAATTAGCTAGTCTAACTCATGGCCTTATAAACCCATATGTTCTCTCATATTTTCAATGTGGAACTCTTAACAGGGGGCTCTTTGAAGTCTGATCCATTTGCTTTTATGGGTTTTGCAGGGACATGAGCAATAATAGTTTTGACGCCTCAGAGATTCCTCGATGGCTTTCAAGCCTCCTGTCATTAACAACAGTGTATTCTCTCTTTCCCTCTGTCAGCAGTGCGTGTGTGACATGAACAATACTCCTTTTGCCTTTTCTTTTTAAATCATTTTTTGCTAAATGTGCTATAACAGACATATGGTGAACACAACACTTCAAGGCAAAATCCCAGTTGGTTTCTTTAGCCTTCCTCAATTGGAGACAGTGTAAGTGTCATTTTTGTTAACACAATTTCCACTTTTTAGCATGGGAAGATAAGGGGAACAGATCTTAAGAGTTGAGATATATATTGCTCAGAGGAAAGCAATGGTTCATTGGGCGATAATTCGGGAATCTGATGTGCCTTTTTATTTTTATTACAGAGTATTATCCAACAATAATCTCAGCGGAACCTTGGACATAGGCAGCAGCTACCCCAAAAATTTGACCGTTGATTTGCAGAATAATTCCATCGTCGATTTTGAACAGAAAAACAATTACAATATGACGATGGTGTAAGCAAGATTATTTAATCACTTTATGATCTTTTTACCTTTTACAATTCCTTAGTTTGGAAGGTAATATTCGTTTACATCTTGCAGGCTTACTGGGAATCCCATTTGCAAGGGAAATGAAGCAAAAGAAAACTATTGTATTGTTCAGAAGAACAACAACAATCCATTGTTATCATCAGGGAACTGTCCAAACTTAAATTGTGGTTCAGGCAAAATACAAAGTCCCAATTGCAAGTGTTCAAATCCACAAACGGGAACTCTGCACTTTTTCTCCTTTTCCTTCTCAAACTTTGAGAACTCGACTTATTTTAGATCCCTTAATGGCTCTTTGATGGCTGCATTCCTATCCCGTGGATTACCTGTGGATTCAGTTTCTGTTACTGATCCAACCATTGATGTTTATCAATACCTCACGTTCAGAGTGCAAATCTTTCCTTCGGGGCAAGATACTTTCAACAGAACTGGATATTCAGATGTTGGTTTCCTGCTCAACCGTCAACCTTTCGATGTTGAATATTTTGGACCCTTCTTCTACAAAGCTGACGAGTATTGCTGTTTCGGAGGTATGAGCATATTAAGTGAACTCCAGAGCCACAACTTTTTGTTATTTGTTTTTCCTGATTCAAAGCATCCAATGTCTTATACAAGAGTTTGTTTTAGTTCTGATCACATTTCCACTTTTAGTTCTCAACTTTGATTTGTTCCATTTGTAGTTCTCGAGTTTTAAAATCGTTCAACTTATAGTCCTAAATACCCAAAATGCCCTCATTTCGTGAAAATTTCACCAAACCTCACCTTACTATATTTAAGGGCATTTTGGTCATTTTAGATTAAAAGTTCAACAATTTTAAAAATCAACTAGATGTGGAAAAAATCGAAGTCAAGGACAAAAAGTAGAAATGACACTATAGTCAAGAGACCAAAAGTGGAATAAAATCTTTCCCAAGGACCCCCCACACCCCTGTCTGACAGAGCATTTGGGCATAATCCCCACACAGGGCCAAATGCCGGTGCACACAAGGGATCTGCCCACTTTGAGCATAATTCCTACACTTGGTCTCTTCTCCCAAATACTGCCTACTGAACCAGTGAGCTAAGCGAACAGTTGTATAATATTTGTAGTTTACTCTATATCTGTAACTTTCCCTTATTACAGGATCCAAAAAGTCATCACATACTGGCATCATTATCGGAGTCGCAGTAGGCGCTTCTGTTTTTGTTGTGTTACTAGTCTGTATTGCAGTCTATGCTTTTCGCCAGAGGTCAAGGGCAAATAGAGCTACTGGAAAGAACAACCCTTTTGGTAAATATCAATTCTCAATCAAGGAAGACGACTCTTTAGCTTGTATACTCGGATCTTAATTCAATCTTTATATTTAACACAAATGCAGCCTCCTGGAATCCTGATAAGAGTGGTAGCGTTCCACAACTCAAAGGAGCAAGGTGGCTCTCATTTGAAGAGACACGGAAATGCACAGACAACTTTTCGGATGCCAATTGCATTGGAGTTGGGGGTTATGGGAAGGTACTGCAAATGCTCATTTTCCCAAATCTTAACCCCATTTAATTGTGGAGGAGGAAGTCCACCTTCGTCTTCATCTAAAGAAAGAATGATAATAATAAGAATAACAACACATTTGTATGCATTGTGTCTGAAAAAAAATGTTTGGACTCATATGAGTAGCTTTAGCAGGTTTACAAAGGACTTCTTGCTACAAGGGAGTTAGTTGCCATCAAACGAGCTCAGCAGGGGTCAATGCAGGGAGCATTAGAGTTCAAAACAGAAATCGAGCTTTTGTCCAGAATTCACCATAAGAATGTGGTCAACCTTGTGGGATTCTGTTATGAGCAAGGTGAACAAATGCTGGTTTATGAGTACATTCCTAATGGTACTTTAAGGGAAAGCCTTTCAGGTAAATCAATTTTCTGATACTAAAACGTACTTGAACCGTTCATTTGTCTGTGATTTCGAGAGAAACAGAACTAATAAGTGTGTGATGTGCATACAGGAAAGTCCGGTATCCAATTGGATTGGATGAGGAGACTGAAAATAGCCCTCGATGCAGCCAGAGGCTTGGCATATTTACATGAGCTTGCTGATCCTCCCATCATACACAGAGATGTTAAGTCCAACAACATTTTACTTGATGACAACTTGAATGCTAAAGTTGCAGATTTTGGCCTTTCGAAACTTTTGGGAGATGCTGGCAAGGGGCATGTCAGCACCCAAGTCAAAGGCACATTGGTACGTGTAAAGTAAACATCCTGAAAAACTTTATTACTAAAATGTAGTTAAAATGTGTTGGGTGGAGGCCGGTAAAGGCCAAGTCTAGCACCTGGTGGCCGGGGGTTGTTGGGCGGATGCTGGTAAAAGGCTAAATCTAGCACCGGCATTTAAGACTGGTTGGTGCTGGGAGGGGGAATTGTTGGGCGGAGGCCGGTAAAGGCCAAGTCTAGCACCTGGTGGCCGGGGGGTTGTTGGGCGGATGTCGGTAAAACGCTAAATCCAGCACCGGCATTTAAGACTGGTTGGTGCTGGGAGGGGGAATTGTTGGACTGAGGCCGGTAAAGGCCAAGTCTAGTTAAATGGTTGGTGTTGGGAGGGGGAATTGTTGGGTGGAGGCCGGTATAGGCCAAGTCTAGCACCCGGTAGCCGGGGAATTGGGCTCTAATACCAAATTGAAGGATGTGCTCCATCTCAACTAAAAGCCTAAGCTGATAGTTGAATTGCACATTTATGTCTATATATATATTATATGCTCAACACAGATGATTCACATTTTCAAAACTTGTGTATAGGGATACCTGGACCCTGAATACTACATGACACAACAGCTGACGGATAGAAGTGATGTATACAGCTACGGGGTGGTCCTACTAGAGCTTATAACTGCGAGGCCACCCATAGAACGAGGAAAGCACATAGTGAGAGTGGTGTCCGAAGCAATGGACGATCAAAAGGACAGCAGCAAACTCGATCAGGTGGTAGATCGGGTTCTCACACCTCATAGAGACCCTGATGGCCTGCAAAAGTTTATCAACTTGGCCATGAGTTGTGTACGAGAATCTGCAGCAGAGAGGCCTTCAATGGGGGAGGTGGTGAGGGAGATTGAGAATATCATTCAGATGGCTGGAAAAGTACTTACTTCATCTTCCAGCTTTGAGGAGGGTAGTAATCAAGGGATTAGGAATAATAACTCTTATGATAGTAAGGCCTTTGATTATAGTGGCACTTTCTTACCTTGGGCCATTGATATGTGATTTTGAGTATTAGTAGAGGTAGATTGGTTGTTTGTCCATGAATAGTGTATTCTTGAGATATGTAAGTGATGGTTGTAATCAGTAACTGCAACTTTCTTTAATTGTTTTTTTTTTTTTTTTTTTTTTTTTTTTTCCAACTTGTATTGTAATATCCTAGAAATAAATGTTTCTTGATTCATTGTACAAGATAACAGCAGACAAGTGTCCGCAGTGTGTTGTCCATAATATCATTTGAAAAATTGAAAACGTTTTAGCTTTATTAGATTTCCAGATTTTTGTTTATCAAGCCCAAAAATAGGTGACATTTACATGTAGAAGTAATTCCTCGCAAGGAATATATTTCTAAAAGTTTTATTTTAGTATTTGATTGGTTTAAGGAATACTAATGAAATAACCATTCAAAATAGTGGTGGGCATTTCGGGTTTCCGTTTCGATTTTAAAAAAATTAAACCATTTCGTTTAACAATAGAGTTTGGTTCGGTTTAAAAAAGTTTGGTTTCGGTTCTGTATTCGATTCGGTTTTGGTGGGAGTCCACTATTTGAATGTTCCTTTTTTTGCCTGATCGATTGTTCAGTTGGCTCACTTGGAGTGTTTTGTTGATGACAAGCTACATAGTTAATATTTGAAAAATAAGAATTATTAAAGCACCAAATTTGGGACTTACCACTTAGAGTTGAGATATGAGGATCTGGAGGTGAAATTATTAATTATTATAATATTTATATATAATACTAGCATTTTATTTATTAATAAGGTAAACAATTTGGATATAATTTATACTTTATTTTTACAATAAATAAATAAAATATTTATAATACTAATCTAGTACCCGCTCACATATATTGGTACGTTGTGCGTGCCCCTCTCTCTCTCTCTCTCTCTCTCTCTCTATATATATATATATATATATATATATATATATATATATATATATATATATATATATATATATATATATATATATATATATATATATATATATATATATATATATCATTCATAGAAGTTTAATTAAAATATAATCAACAATAATTATATAATGATTTTAATAAAATAATAATTAAAGAATAGAAAAAAAAAATCATAGATATAGGTATATGATAATAATGATACAGTTATGAAAGTTAAAATTAATAGTAACGGTGTTATAACGGTGTACTTTTGTCTAACAAGAATGTAGTTTTAATGAAAATGTATACCTTTATTAGCATACAAATGTAAGTATTAATACAAATGTGTTTATAGATTAATGATTAAAACTTTTAATTTCTAATAACTTAATGGTTAAGGGTTCAAACATAACCTTGGATATTTAATACATTATATATTTATTATTAAAAAAAATTGATCAGTTTTTTGACCGAACCGAACCAATCGGTTTTCTTAAACTGAGTATCGATCGGTACTTTAGTTCGGTTCGGTTCGATTCGGGTAAACGGAAAACTTTAAAACAAATAGCAGTGACACACACACACATATATATAGATAGAGGATCAAATGAGGTCATGTTTCAGACAAATATTGACTCTTGATTTTAGTTAGATCTATGGCTCTTGTTTTATGGTTTATTTTTGTGATGATTTTTTTCATTATTGCCGCCACTTTAGTTAGGGGTTGTTTAGTCTTTGTATTTTTTTTTTTTTTTTACCTTTATTTGTTTATTTTATTTTGGATGATTTGCATGTTTTTACTTTTGATTCCCTAGGTGATTTACCGTGTCTTTTTATATTGTTTTCCTAATTCATTGATTTCAGTTTTGTTACTTTGTGTTTTGTCAAACACTATTGACTCATCATTTTTTTTGCTTTTTTTTTTTTTTTTCGTGCGTTTGGGGCTATGGATTCTCCAGGTGTGTATTTTCGTTGTTTCCAATACATATTTATTGTACATCGTTATTTGGTGTTTTGTGCATATTTATGTATTTGTGTTTAAGATATTCTGTTGTGTTTTTGCTCCAACTTGAGGGGGAGTGTTATGAAATATATATTTGATATATAGAATCTCTATATATTAGGTAGTTGTAGGGATTTAGGTAGGTAGGATATATGGAAACTTGTTTCCTATTCGTAGTCTTCTAGTTCCAATTTTATCTAATCTCAAGCTTGTTCGGTCACTTTGTGTTCACCCATTGTTCGTGGGATTCGTGGCGTTCGAAGCTTTCGTTGAAGGGGGAGTATGATTATTCAATCTCAAGCTTGTTTGGTCACTGTGTGTTCACCCGTTGTTTGTGGGATTGGTGGCGTTCAATGCTTTCGTTTCAAAGGAATGTCCTAAATGGACTTGAGTTATTTGTTATTTAGTTATTTTGGGTTATCACTCATTTGTGTAACAAGTTGGGCATTATTAAAATATATGCTCCAACTTGAGGGGGAATGTTATGGAATATATATTTGATATATAGAATCTCGATATATTAGGCAGTTTAGGGTTTTAGGTAGGTAGTGTGAATAATGTTGTTGTTGTTATTATTATTATTATTATTATTATTATTATTATTATTATTATTATTATTATTATTATTATTATTATTATTATTATTATTATTGTTATTATTATTGTTATTGTTATTGTTATTGTTATTGTTATTGTTATTGTTGTTATTATTATTATTATTATTATTATTATTATTATTATTATTATTATTATTATTATTATTATTATTATTATTATTATTATTATTATTATTATTATTATTATTATTATCTAGTTTGGTTTAGTCTCCTGTGGTAACCCTTTTAGATAGGAGTTATTTCAGCTTTCTATTTCATATAGCACTGTAATTCTTATCTCTTCTGAACTGAATGAAACAATTACTCTCATCTGGTATCAAAAGCCAATGGTCCTTTTCCTATTTTTTCTCTCCTTCCCCGATCGACTATGTCGACTAATTCTTTCGAGAGAACAGTGACTGCCGCCACCGTTTCTACTCCGGCCACCACCCCAAACACTCTCTCATCAGCACATCATTTTATATCCATCAAGCTCAACTCCTGCAATTTCTTATTCTGGAGAACGCAGCTCGTTCCCTTTCTCAGAGGACAAGGATTGCTCGGGTTTGTGGATGGTGAAACCCCGTGTCCACCACCCACGATCGCCATCCCTCCATCCTCCGGCGACTCCGGCACTGCGATGACACCGACTGCTGCCACCACCGGTCCCAACCCTGCGTTCTAAGCGTGGGTGCAGAAAGACCAATCTATCATGTCGCTCCTCATCTCCTCACTGTCAGATGAAGTCATGTACCTGGCAGTTGGTCGGAGCACTTCCCGTGAGGTGTGGGAGGCAATCACAGCCGCGTTGGGGTCGTCTTCCCGGGCGAGATGCCTCAATCTATTGGGTCAGTTTCAATCCCTGCGTCAAGGTAATAGCTCTCCGGCGGAATACCTCAGCAAAGCATAGCTGATCGTGGAGGCACTCGCGTTGGCCGGCCGCCCTCTTTCTCTGGACGAACAAAATATGTATGTCTTCAGGGGGTTGCGGCCAGAATTTCGGGCGATGGCGTCGTCTCTCACAGTCACCGGAACACCGGTCTCCATCTCTCAGCTTTCGGATTATCTCCAAGCACAGGAGTTTATCTACTCCGACGATTACCCGGCCCCAACACCGAAGGAGGCGCTGCAAGTTCACCGGCGGCCTTCTTCGCTGGCCGAGGACGCCACCAGTCCGGAGGCGATCATGCTGGAGGTCACAACCGCGGTGGGCAGAACCGTGGTAGACAAGGGCGTGGGCGTGGCGGTGGAGGCCGTGGCCGAGGTGGTGCTCCCCGATGCCAAATATGCCGCTCACATGGGCATACTGCAGTTTATTGCTTTAAGTGATACACAACTCAGCCGCCGGCGCCACAGGCCAATCTCGTTGTAGCCGGCGATGGCAACTCCTCCACGGCAGTCGGTTCATGGTTCCCGGACACCGGGGCCACAGCCCACGCTACATCGGATTCTGCGATGATGTCGCAATCTGAAGAGTACACAGGCAGCGATGTTTTACGAGTCGGGAACGGCGCAGGTTTGACTGTCTCGCGAGTGGGCCATGCATCTATTCCTACTCAGTTTAAATCTCTGTCTATGTCTAATATTTTACTTGTACCCAAACTGTCAGTTCCTCTATTATCTGTACACCGGTTTGAAACTGAAAATAACGTTTACTTCGAATTTCACAAAAATTGTTTTTTTGTGAAGGATTCCGTCACCAAGGCGACACTATTGTCGCGGGCGGATTGTACAAGCTTCCGGTGTCACAATCACATTTTGCGTTCATAAGCTCCCGGGCCACTCCCGGGGTGTGGCATCGCAGGTTGGGTCATCCACATAACCAAGTCCAAAATCGTGTCCTTCAAAATTGTCTCGTTACCAAAAATAAATCTAAGGCGTCGGGGTCGTGTGCAGCTTGCCATCTTGGAAAATCATCGCGTTTTCCATTAGATAGGGTAACATTATCTAGTCAAAATGTGTTAGATTTGCTGTACACTAACATTTGGGGACCCGCCCCCGTTATTTCTTCTTTGGGTTTCCGTTATTTCTTATTGTCTGTTGATGATCATTCCCGATTTTGCTGGTTTTATCCTTTAAAGCAAAAATCAGATATTTATAAAATTTTCGAGTCCTTCCGTGTTATGGTAGAACGCCAGTTTTCACGTTCTATCAAAGCTATTCAATCAGACTTAGGGGGTGAGTACCAAAAGTTACATAAAACTTTCCACTCTCTTGGCATAATACATAGGCAGTCGTGTGCATGCACACATGAACAAAACGGCAGGGTGGAACGCCGCAATCGACATATTGTTGAGACCGGGTTATCACTCCTTGCCGAAGCCTCTGTCCCCTTACAATACTGGGACTATGCCTTTGAAACGGCTGCATGTCTCATCAACTATCTACCCTCATCAGCCATAAACTTCGAAACTCCCTACGGTCGGTTACACAAAGTGTCTCCTCCATACACGTTTTTAAGAGTTTTCGGGTGCCGGTGTTATCCCTATCTCAGGCCTTATAATCGGCACAAGATAGAGTACCGCTCTGCACCCTGTGTCTTCCTAGGATATCCTCCGTCCTTTAGGGGGTATAGGTGCATGGATCTCACAACAGGGAAAGTCTATATCTGTCGTCATGTCCGATTTGACGAATCTTGTTTTCCCTTTTCAGAAACACAGGGCCAGACACAAGCGGTTCCTACTCAGGCACCATGGGCCGCCGGGCCGATTATACCACATGGTGTGGTAACAAACCCCATGCCGTGTGTTACACCATCATCATCAAACCCTACTCCTTTGGCACAGGACCCATCGCCTTTGGCGCTTGAAGCACCTGCTACGGTCCCGGCTAGACGGAAGCGCACCCGTGCGCAACCGACGCTTGACAGGGGTCATGTCATGCGACTTCGTCACATGACTCGTGGTACTAACGAGCCTTTTCATGCTTTAAATATCACCACAGATCCGACATGTTATTCACAGGCAGTTGGTCATCCACAGTGGCGAGATGCCATGGACCAGGAATTCAATACCTTGATCCATAATAGCACTTGGAAACTTATCCCGGCTACACCGGATATGAACGTCATTGGGTGCAAATGGGTTTTTCGTACCAAACGCACCGCTAAGGATCAATCGAGCGCTACAAAGCTCGACTCGTAGCCAAAGGATTCAATCAAGTGGCTGGGGAAGATTTCTTCGACACTTTCAGTCCCGTGGTCAAACCGACAACGGTTCGCTTATTATTTTCTATAGCCGTGTCAAGGGGGTGGACTTTATGTCAGTTGGACGTACACAACGCCTTCTTAAATGGGCATTTGGAGGAAACTGTTTACATGAAGCAGCCTCCCGGGTATGAAGACCCGGCCCACCCTGACTATGTTTGCCACTTGCAGCGCTCTCTGTACAGCCTCAAGCAGGCACCTCGAGCTTGGTTCAAGAGGCTGCATGACTACTTGATTTCAGCTGGTTTCTCTCCCTCCAAGACTGATGTCTCGTTGTTTCACTACAAGTCTGGGGCATCCTGGGTGTTTCTCTTAGTCTATGTGGATGATATCATCATGATGGGTGATGACGCTCCGTTAATAGATGCTTTACTACGGGGTCTATCTATTACTTTCAAGATTCGGGATCTTGGCACTCTAAGATTCTTTCTTGGCATTGAAACATTGAAGCGGGAGGGCGGTCTTGTGCTTTCATAACGCTGCTATATGAATGATCTTCTAAATCGGGCAGGTATGACAGATTGCAAATCTCTAACAACTCCAGCGGCTGTTACACAAGCCGTTTCGCCCTCAGATCAACCGTACGAGAACCCCACGCAGTACAGGCGCTTAGTTGGGGCTTTACAATATCTCACGATCACACGTCCAGATCTCTCCTATGCCGTAAATCGCCTTTGTCAGTTCATGCACGCACCCACAACAGATCATTGGGGACTATTGAAGCGGGTTCTACGCTATGTCAAGGGCACCTTGGATTACGAGTTACGTCTGTCTGCGTCCACCTCCTTCGCAATTCATGCTTTTTCAGACTCGGATTGGGCTGGATGCCCCGTGGACAGGAAGAGTACTAGTGGGTATGCCGTATTCTTGGGGTCTAATATGATTTCGTGGCTCTCCAGGAAACAGCGCACGGTAGCCTGCTCTTCGACTGAAGCCGAGTATAAAGCCTTAGCTGATGTCTCTGCCGAGGTCATGTGGATTGTGTCACTACTTCGTGAACTAGGGTTGCACTCTGGGGATCCTGCCACCCTATGGTGTGACAACTTAGGTGCTACTTATCTTTGTGCGAATCCTGTTTTTCACGCCCGGACCAAGCATGTGGAAATTGATTTCCACTTTGTCAGAGACAAAGTTGCTGCAGGTGATTTTATTGTCAATTTCGTCTCTACGAAGGATCAGCTCGCAGATATCTTCACCAAACCGCTTCCAGGACCGCGGTTCGTGGCTCTTCGTGACAAGCACAATGTGGCTACACACCACCCTTGTGCTTGAGGGGGTGTGTGAATAATGTTGTTATTATTATTATTTATCTTATTATGAACACAAAGTGGACCGAACAAGCTTGAACACACAAGATAAAGAAGACAAATTCCAAACTGGAGGACACAAATTATTTACTA
Source organism: Ipomoea nil (assembly GCF_001879475.1). Taxonomy (NCBI): domain Eukaryota; kingdom Viridiplantae; phylum Streptophyta; class Magnoliopsida; order Solanales; family Convolvulaceae; genus Ipomoea; species Ipomoea nil. The sequence continues at coordinate 883,264 of NW_017617762.1, forward strand.
GCAAAAGGGAAGTATCTTTACTAGCAAAAGGAGCTAGAAGACTACAAATAGGAAACAAGTTTCCATATGTCCTACCTACCTAAATCCCTACAACTGCCTAATATATAGAGATTCTATATATCAAATATATATTCTATAACACAATATATAGCCATTAAATATGATATTCATATATAACTAACAAAAGGTCGGTAAATACATTTAGGCCAAGAGAGACCGTATTACATTTGCCTCAATAAAACCTGGGCTCACTCAATCTCATCTATGCGACAAGTAGAGACCTACATAATCACGCAATGACCACCAACAAGAGCAGGTTGAGGCTCTAAGCTCAAAAGGTTCACCGTCGTAGCATCATAGACCAGTGTCCCCTCATGGAAGTTCATTCTTTCGCCCGTCACCATGAACACCATTCCTTCTTGCACGACATAAGTAGTTAGGACAATAATGTCCTCCACTGCTACAGTCGGTGTCGCACCCACGATAAAAATCCGGTCGTTGACGCTTAATAGGGCGTCCCCTATAAATTAGATGCCTCCTCTGCCCTGTAGGTTGAGGCTTCCGAACTGAACATACTACATACGATAGGAGGCTAATGTTGGAGACGCCATTTCCGACGGGGACAAGAGGTCTGCCGCCGGATTGTTCCACCGGCATTAACGGTGGAATGTAGGTAGCTTGGAGTGCAAGATTACGATGCGAGGCAGAGGCAAGAGAGGTGAACGAAACAGAGGAAGCGCGGGGGTGGGGGCGGCTCGTAGATGGAGTTCTTCCGAGAAAGTTGAAAAGTGACATTGTGTTTTGTAAATTTGAGCTATGTAAAAGTTAAAGTTAGAGTGAAAAGCTCCGCGCTTATTTATTGGGCTGCTAGTCTGCTACTGCCCGAATCAATTCTGTAACGATACACTTCACCCTAAATACATTTAGGCCAAGAGAGACCGTATTACATTTGCCTCAATAAAACATGGGCTCACTCGATCTCATCTATGTAGTAAAGACAAGTAGAGACCTACATAATCACGCAATGACCACTGACAGAAGCAGGCTGAGGCTCTAAGCTCAAAATTGACAGCATCAAAGCATAAAACGAGACAACTACAAAACGAAACAACAAAACGATATAGGATCATAACGAGACAGAATCAAAACACAAAACGAGATAGCACTAAAACAAGACAAACTGACCGTAGAACAAAAGGCAATGGTCCAAAGTAAGTCCATAACCATGGCAAACGGACTTAGGCGACCTAGGAACATGTTGACCAAAATATTTTCCAATCGTTGGATGAGCCTCACGCGCTAGTCAGAACGGAACGACAACGGAGCGAAAAATTATCGTACTGGCTCTGATACCATGTTACAAAAAATCATATTAGTATTAGCAATAAGATGGAATATATTGATACCCGTTTTTAATTAGAGATCGGAATGAAGTTTTTAATTGAAGGGGCCTGGTAATCAAATCAAATCTCATATATAGTTGTATTTTAAAATTAAAGTAGTCAACCAAACGCTAACAATATATGATTTTAATTGATTCTCAACCCATTAACTAAACATACCAGTCTAGTTTATTAATGGTACGGTATATTTATTTTGTGTGCACTTGTGTAAATGGCAAAGATGGTAGGGGGCTTGCTCGGAGTATAAGTCAAGAGGAGCATGGTTCAAATCCTATTGAAAACACTTTTTAGAAGCCATATATATATATATATATATATATATATATATATATATATATATATATATATATATATATATATATATATATATATATATATATATATATATATATATATATATATATATATATATATATATATATAGAATCCGGATCAGGTGAGGACCTAATCTTAGGTGAGGACGTGAGGACTAATCTTGTGCGTTTGTTTTTTTATTTGGATGGTCCAGATTTGAGTTTTTGAGATGACATGGATTGATCTTTTTTGTTAAAGTGGGATAATAGTGTCTTTTTCTATTTTTTTTAAGTGTGAACGCATGTATAATCCTTGGCCAAATTGGTTTCCTATTTTCTTGGATCATCACCGTTGCAATTTGGAGCCGCGATTTCTTCATCATTAATTGAGTGTTCGCCCATGCAAACTAACCAGTATTTTTTATTTTTTTTCTCTTGTTCTTTTGAGTATAATATTGTCTATATTTGGATTGTCGTGTATATGTATAAATGCCTGGGTAGAATGATTGTGCATTCGTGTGTGCTGATTGTGCAACCTAGTGTTGTAAGTTGTGCACTATAGGCTAGGGAGTTGTGCATTATAGCACATAGTTCAATGCATCGTAGAACATTGGATGTTCACTGTATGATTTTTTGGCGGGGTTTGAATGCACAACAATGAAGTTATTGATGCACAACACTCAGTATAGGAATGCACAACATTTTGTATAGCAATGCACATCTTTTAATAAGACTGATTTACCCTAAATTTATATATTTTAATATTTTAAAGGGATTTGTTTTCTTAATCCGTGTGATTTGTTTCTTTTAATCTCAGTCATACATCATTCTGATTTAATGGTCTAGATTAGTCCTCACGTACTCACCTAAGATTAGGTCCTCACCTGATCCGGACCCTATATATATATATATATATATATATATATATATATATATATATATATATATATATATATATATATATATATATATATATATATATATATATATATATATATATATATATACACGTGAGGAAATAAGCTCTAATTTGCACATGTAGTTTAATAGCAGATCATAGAAGAGAGTTAAAACAAAAAATAAAAAATAAAAATGTTCTACCAAACAGCCATAAAGTTATTTAAATATTTACTATATATGTTTCATAATCAATTAAACTACTCAAAAAAAAAAAAAAAAAGAGGGACGAGGTAGCTTGGAGTGCAAGATGCGAGGAAGATGCACGAGAGGTGAAGGAAACAGAGGAAATTGTGGGGCGGGAGTGCCTCGCAGATGAAGTTCGTCTGAGACTGAAGAGCCACATTTGTTTTGAAATTTGAGTTATGTAAAGTGACAGAGTGAAAAGAATTTAAAGTTAGACTTAAAAGCTCCGCCGCCCTTATTTAGACTGAGCTGCTAGTCTGCTACTGGGGGATGGGGTGGGGTGGGGTGAGAGGGGGTACAAGTTGTTAAGGCAGTTATGGTCCTTTTAATGATAATGCCCTCCGAGGGTGTATGAAACTCAACACAAACGTACACTTGTAATTTGCAGTAATAATAATAATAGTTCTAATTGCCAAGCACCTTCAGATGGCATGTAGTGACTTCTCCCCCGTAGGAGGTCATGAGATAAACCTGGGCTTACTCAATCTCATCTATGCACTAAAGACAAGTAGAGACCTACATAATCACGCAATGACCACCGACAAAAGCATGCTGAGGCTCTAAGCTCAAAACGAGACAGCAACAAAACATAAAACGAGACAACAACAAAATGAGATAGAATCATAACGAGAAAGAATCAAAATACAAAACGAGATAGCATTAAAACAAAACAAACTGACCGTAGAATAAAAGACAATGGTCCAAACTAAGTCCATAACCAAGGCAAACAGACTTAGGCGACCCAGGAACAGGTTGACCAAAATGTTTTCCAATCGTTGGATGTGCCTCACGCGCTAGTTAGAACAGGACGACAACGGAGTGAAAAATTATCGTACTGGCTCTGATACCATCATACTGGCTCTGATACCATCGTACTAGCTCTGATACCATGTTACGAAAAATCATATTAGTATTAGCAATAAGATGGAATTGTCTATATATGCAATTGAGCTAATTTATTTGATTGGATAGATGGAGAACTATATATGGTGAGCATATATATATATATATATATATATATATATATATATATATATATATATATATATATATATATATATATATATCAGATACATTAAAAGAGAGCCCTAACCACAAGAATCCAGAAATACTGGGAATCATATATAGCTATTAAGTCTTGTATTCATATATAAGGTATACATTTAGGCCTAATAGAGACCTTATAACTCATTTATTTTCATCTATGCAGCGACCTACCTAATCAAGCATAGACCACCAATTTCATCCATTTATACCAATATATAGTCATTAAAGCATAGACCTACATAATCAAGCGGACCACCAATTTCATCTATCTATACCAATATATAGCCATTAAAGCATAGACCTACATAATCAAGCGGACCACCAATTTCATCTATCTATACCAATATATAGCCATTAAAGCATAGACCTACATAATCAAGCGGACCACCAATTTCATCTATAGCAATATATAGTCATTATATCTTATATTTATATATAACTAAAAAAAGCCCTAATCTCATCTATACCTACATAATGACGCAATGACCACCACGAGCAGGCTGAGGCTCTAAGCTCAGAAGGTTCAGCATCCTCCCATCATACACCAGGGTTCCCTCACGGAAGTCCATTCTTTGGCCCGTCATTGTTATCACCATTGCTTCCAGCACAGCATAAGTAGTTACGACAATAATGCCCTCCCCTACTGTTGCTCAAGTCGGTGTACCACCCATAATATAAACCCTGAGATTGACGCTTAACATGGCGTCTCATGTAAAGTAGATGCTTCCTCCGCCCTGTTCTAGGTTGAAGCTTCCACTGTGAACATAGGATAGAAGGCCAATGTAGGCCATTTTATTTTCGGCGGCGAGGACTTGGTCCACCGCTGGGGCACGAGGTCCTTGGCCGGATTGTTCCACCGGCAATGGCGGTGGAACATAGGTAGCTTGGAGTGCATGCGAGGCAGAGGAACGATAGGGGAAGGAAACAGTGGAAATGCGGGGGCGAGTTTGCCTCGCAGATGAAGTTCGTCGGAGAGAGCTAAAAACGACATTTGTTTTGAAATTTGAGCTATGTAAAGTGAGAGTGAAAAGCAGTTAAAGTTAGACTTAAAAGCTCCTCCGCCCTTATTTAGACAGAGCTGCTAGTCTGCTACTGGGGATGGGGTCAGAGGGTGTACCAGTTGCTAAGGTAGTTATGGTCCTTTTCATGATAATGTCCTCCGAGGGTGTATGAAACTCAGCCCAAACTTATGGCATGTAGTGACTTCTCCCCTGTGGAAGGTCATGAGATAAAACCTAGACTTACTCAATCTCATTTATGCACTAAAGACAAGTAGAGACCTACATAATCACGCAATGACCACCGACAAAATCAGGCTGAGGCTCTAAGCTCAAAACGAGACAACATCAAAGCATAAAACGAGACAGCAACAAAACGAGATAGGATCATAACCAGAACGAATCAAAACACAAAATGAGATAGCACTAAAACAAAACAAACTGACCGTAAAACAAAAGGCAATGGTCCAAACTAAGTCCATAACCAAGGCAAACGGACTTAGGCGACCAAGGAACAGGTTGACCAAAATGTTTTTCAATCGTTGGATGAGCCTCACGTGCTAGTTAGAACAGGACGACAACGGAACGAAAACTTATCGTACTGGCTCTGATACCATCGTACTAGCTCTGATACCATGTTACGAAAAATCATATTAGTATTAGCAATAAGATGGAATTGTCTATATATGCAATTGAGCTAATTTATTTGATTGGATAGATGGAGAACTATATATGGTGAGCATATATATATATATATATATATATATATATATATATATATATATATATATATATATATATATATATATATATATATATATATATATATATATATATATATATATATATATATCGGTTACATTAAAAGAGAGCGTCAACCACAAGAATCCAGAAATACTGGGAATTATATATAGCTATTAAATCTTGTATTCATATATAAGATAGGTAAATACATTTAGGTCCAATAGAGACCGTATAACTCATTCAATTTCATCCATGAAGAGACCTACCTAATCAAGATCACCAATTTCATCTGTCTATACCAATATATAGCCATTAAAGCATATACCTACATAATCAAGCAGACCACCAATTTCATCTATAGCAATATATAGTCATTATATCTTATATTTATATATAACTAACAAAAGCCACAATCTCATCTATACCTACATAATGACGCAATGACCACCACGAGCAGGCTGAGGCTCTAAGCTCAAAAGGTTCAGCATCCTCCCATCATACACTAGGGTTCGTCACGGAAATCCATTCTTTGGCTTGTCACCGTGATCACCATTGCTTCCAGCACAACATAAGTAGTTAGGACAATAATGCCCTCCCCTACTCCTGCTCCAATCGGTGTCTCACCCACAATATAAACCCTGACATTGACGCTTAACAGGGTGCCTCCTATAAAATAGATTTTTCCTTCGCCTTGCTCTAGGTTGAAGCTTCCGCCGTGAACAGATGATAGAAGGCCAATGTCGGCCATGCCATTTTCGGCGGCGGGGACACGAGGTCCGCGGTCGGATTATTCCACCGGCAATGGCGGTGGAACATAGGTAGCTTGGAGTGCATGCGAGGCAGAGGGACGATAGGGGAAGGAAATAGAGGAAATGCGGGGGTGGTAGTGCCTCGCAGATGAAGTTCGTAGGAAAGAGCTAAAAAAATGACATTTGTTTTGAAGTTTGAGCTATGTAAAGTGACGGAGTGAAAAGCAAATTAAGTTAGACTTAAAAGGCTCCGCCGCCCTTATTTAGATTGAGCTGCTAGTCTGCTACTGGGGGTGGGGGTGGGGTGAAGTGAGAGTGGTACTAGCTGCTAAGGTAGTTATGGTGGGGGAGGGGTGGAGTGAGAGGGGGTACTCGCTGCTAAGGTAGCTATCAACTTTTTCATGATAATGCCTTCCAAGGGTGTATGAAACTCTGCACAAATGTACACTTTTAATTTGCATAATTATAATAATAATAATAATAATAATAATAATAATAATAATAATAATAACTAACAAGCACCTTCAGATGGCATGTAGTGACTTCTCCCCTGTGGGAGGTCATGGGATCAAACCTACAAACATACTGTTAGCACATTTTCTCAGATGGCATTCCCAAATGGGAGAGGTCACTATATGCTATTTGAGCACAGGGTGCTTAGCTAATAAGAGTAATTTAATACATATATTTTGCATGTATTTTTTTTAGTAAGCTTTATAATGCATTATGAATTGTAAAGATTATTTAACTTAATTAATTAATTTAGGTGCATGAAATATATTTTGTGATTCACTTATGGAAAAAAAAAAACAAATTAGAAAATGTTGTTTTTTTTTTTTTATAGGGAAAATGGCACTTTTTCCCCCTTAGTTATATACATATAGCATTTTTCCCCCCTGAATTTTTCAAGTGGCTCTTTTCCCCCCTGAAATGTTAGATGGACATATTTACCCTTAAAATAAATATTTCATTTATTTTTCTTCTCCAACAAACTATGACCACGATTCGGTTCAAACTGAACAGACACTATAACAACTAAACTGAAATATTCCAATTACAATTTAGAATCAAAACTTGATATTTAGAGTTTATTAAAATTGCGAACCGGAATGGCCGGTTCATGTTCCGAACTGAAAAAAATAAATTACATTTATTGTTGAATTTAGAGTATTTTAAAATAAAAATAAAATGTTAAAATAAAGACGATTCAAAATCGCCAACCGGATCCGGAACCGCCGGTTCACGGTTCAGAATCCAATTTTTTTGATTCGTAATTTTAATGAATTGAAATCTAAATATTGGATTCTGGATCTGAATCATAATCGGAAACTTTCAATTCGATTGTTATAGGGCCCGGTTCAGTTCGAATCGAACCGTGGTCATCCCTACGTATAAGCAATAATTTGTTGAAGAATAAAAATAAATAAAATGTTTACTTTAAGGGTAGGAATGTCAATTTAATATATTAGGGGAAAAAATTACCACTTTTAGAATAATTGAGGGGGCTAATGTGCTTACATAAACAACTCAGGGGGAAAAAGTGCTATAAGTATATAACTCAGGGGGAAAAAGTGTCATTTTCTCTTTTTTTTTTTTTTTTTTTTTTTTTTTTTTTTTTTTTTATTTATCATTTATGAATCATCTACTCAATGTAATTTAGAAGTTTCTATTATGTGTTATCATATTTAAATTACTCTATAAAAACTTGAAATAGATATAGCTAAAATAAAAAGTATTTTTAAATATCATATCGATATAGTGTGTGATTTATAATGTTTTCTATTCAAATCATTTTATCCAATTAATTACGTTTCATATTTTGTTATAAATAATTTTTTCGCGTTTTGGAATATTTTAATTTCTTGGCCCTATTCAATTTTTTTTTTTTTTTTAATTCGGTTGGAGTGAAAAGCTCCACCCTTCGGTTATTCATCCAAGTGGATGGTCAATGGTTCAAACCCATCTAACCTATCCTAACAGTCAAAAATATTTCTTATAAATATTTTAGAGAGACATCGGAAAAAAAGAATTAATGTGGCAATTAAGGATTTGAAAGTTCGTCGAATCGAATAGGGATGGCAATGTGTCCCGCACCTGACGGGGATCCCCGTTCCCCGCCCCGATAGAGATGGGGATGGAGATATTTTTCGGGGAACGAGGACGGGGACGTGGACGGGGATGGGGATACCCCTCCCCGCCCCACCCCGTCCCGTCCCGTCCCTGAATAATTATATATATATATATATATATATATATATATATATATATATATATATATATATATATATATATACTTAGTATTTTAAATTTTGAAACAGAAGTTAAATTTTAATTTTTTTATTATTAAAATGTACAATTATTTAACATTTTGACTAGAAGTTGAAGGGGAATGGAGAATTCCTGTCCCGCTTAATTCCCCGCGGGGACGGGGATGGGGAGTATTTTCAATTCTCCGCCAGGAACGGGGACGGGGATGGGGACGGGACCGCGGGGACGGGAACGGGGAGTATACTCCCCGCCCCGTTGCCATCCCTAGAATCGAATATGAAAGTTTTAATAATTCAGGACCAAATGTGGAAATAATCGTGGGACCAAAAGTGGAAATAACTCAATATAAAAATAAAAAATAAAAAATGAAGGCAATTTAATTGGTCTTAATATAATGACATCCAATTTAAAACACCAATATGAATTTTTTTAAAAAATCAAAATAAAAATCTAAAAGCATTAATCCAAACATAAAAATCATATTAGTATTAGCAATAAGATGGAATATAATGATACGCGTTTTTAATTAGAGATCAGAATGACGTTTTTAATTGGAGGACCGAGTAATCAAATCAAATCTCATATATAGTTGTATTTTAAAATTAAAGTAGTCAACCAAACACTAACTACATATGATTTTAATTGACTCTCAACCTATTAACCACATAACAGTCTAGTTTATTAATGGTATGGTATAGTTATTTTGTGTGCACTTCTGTAAATAGCCAAGATGGTAGGGGGCTCGCTTGGAGTATAAGTCAAGCGGGAGCATGGTATAAATCTTATTGAAAACACTTTTTAGAATCCATATATATCTCTACACATGAGGAAATGAGCTCTAATTTGCACATGTAGTTTAATAGCAGATCAGATAAGAGAGTTAAAAGAGTTCATCCAAAAGACTAGTTCAATAAGTAAGAAAATGCCTCAAGGTTACATACCATTCCACAAATTCTTTTTTGCAGAGTCGAAGTGGAATCGTATCAGTATCTTTAGCAAACCCTGCAAATGTTCACATATCAAACCACTATAACAGCAAGTATCATTAGCAAACTCTGCATATGTTCACAGCCCCAGCAAGTATCCTTAGCAAACTCTGCATATGTTCACAGCCCCAGCAAGTATCCTTAGCAAACTCTGCATATGTTCACAGCCCAACTGCTATAGCAGCAAACAGTGTGGGTAAAAGAAGTACAGGAAATCGAAACAACAATTCAGTATCTCTTTATTTTCTTGTAAAAGTGAATACACACACTCAAAGTGAAAATAAAACAACAAAAATAATCATCATTTAAAAGTTGTCTATATCCTTTAAATAGGTAAATAAGAAGACAACACTACAGGCAATGAGAGAAAAAAGAAATTTCCTTTTATGCTAAGTTACACTACACAATGTAGTTCAGTAATGAAATATAGATGCACAACAACACTTCAGAATCTATTGCTCAATGGTACATCGCGACTAAACTCAAGGAGATGGATCTGTGGGGTACAATTTCTTAAGAACTACAGTTTTAGGGGCATTTCTTCTTACCCTTTTCTCCACTTTGGATTCAAAATAAAATCATCATCATCATCATTGCTATCGTTGTTTAAACGTTTCTTTGCTTTTATTTCACCATTTTTTGAAACCTGTTGTGGTTGTTTTGAACTCCCAATTGATACTGGCCGTGTTGGCTTCCTCTGTTTTTTCTCAAATGCCTTCTTTGCTCTTTCGGGTGACAAGAAGCCATGTTCCATCAACCTGCAAGTAAAGCACTATTGATTAATTTGGCTGAGTAAAGAAGAACAAGAAAAGACGGAAGGGTATACATGAAACAAGATTAATATTGCACAGCATGAAAGTGGAGAAAATCGAGAAATAGCACCCTGAATGTGCAATTAATTATTTTAACATTGAATCTTTCAAATCAAGAAAATTATGAACAGAAGCGCTACTGAATATTACTCAATTGGTGAGAAATGAAATAAGAACAAGCTCAGCAGGGGTCATTACAGGGAGCATTAGAGTTCAAAACAGAAATTGAGCTTCTGTCCAGAATTCATCATAAAATGTAGTCAACCTTGTGGGGTTCTGTTATGATCTGTTGGTGATAATGAACCAAAATCGATTTAATATCGTAAAATAATATTTATATATACACACACAAGTATATAAAATATTATTTGATATTTTATTCGTAATATATATATATATATATATATACATACAAATATATATAAACGGACCCGAAGGTTATATATATATATATATATATATATATATATATATATATATATATATATATATATGTATATCTACAAGAAAGATATACCAATATATATCAACCAGTAATTGGAACTAATAATCCTTAGATTATAAGTCCAATCCAACGTATATATCAAAAGAGGGAGAACGAATTTTTGCTTAAAAGCATAATCCAACAACAAGAAAGAAGGAGAAGAAGGAAGAAAAGTACGAGTTAGGCGAGTGCCTTTCTTTCCTTAAAACCTTATTTGCCACCTCCCAAAAGTGCAAGGAGCGTTGTGGCCTAGGTTTCCCAGGATAAAACGTACAACGATTCGACGTTTGAGCACCCAAACGAGCGAACCCGGCGAACTAGAGCACGGGCAAAACACAGTAGCAAGAAAGGAGTAGGAGTAGAGTTTTTGAGAAGAAAAAGTGCTTATCTTTGTGTGTTGTGTACTCTCGTGATCTTCCCTCACTTGTTGTCTCTCTCTATGCAGTTTAAAGACCTCTACTCCCACTACACTCTTATATAGGAGGTTGGTACTTAATAGCATCATCATGACACATTAACCAACATAAATTCAATTTAAAAATTGAATTATAACGTTTGAAACAGTCGTACTTATTATCGAAATAATATCAACGGTCACGAACTTAATATCTGATTAATTCGTACCGACCATAACGACCAGTTTCAAAAATATCTGAGTGACCGAGAAGTCCGTACAAATCCAAAAGTTTAACAAATTTGGACTGGAAACCACACCCGAGTGGTCCGCAAGCACCAAAATGGTGCAACACGAATCAATGCATAAAAGCACCAATTCGTGCTGCACGAAAGGAGCTTACACGAAAGGAGCCCAAAAGCTTAATTCACTAATTAAGCTTTCAATGTTTAATTACATTTAGCAAACTTTCGTCCATGGAAACTTTCGTCCCAATTCCATTTCATGCTAACAAATTAGCACATTAATTAAGCTTCCCAAAAGCTTATTCTCAAGCTTGACAACTCATGTTGTCACACTAATTAAGCTTAATCTTAAGCTTTAAGCTTTCTAAGCTTAATTTGACTTCTCTCAAATAGATTCACTTTGAGAATCAATTTCTCATTCACCTATTACCCATTTTGAGCGTACATTATATCAAATTCTTCGTCTCACTACGAAGAACCCGAATCCACATTGACCCGACCCAAACCGGAAGTGGATCCCACATATATTTGTACCACAAAATAATCACTCAAAATATCATTTTAATGCTATTTTTCCAACAATCCCCCACATGAATGAAAAATTGATTTTCAGGGTATTTTGAAATCGGAAACAACTGTGTTTAACGGTCGATCCCTGCATAGGATAGGTAGGGATCACTATACTCTTTGAACCTTCCCTTGTGAAGAAATGTTTACTCTACTGGCTGTACGGTAGAACGCGATGTCTTTGAACCGACTGCCGTTTGTGTAGACGATGACATATCTCACACAGGAATCTCCCATCCATGCTCTGTTCTCATGAGTGTGCCCATTTTGGTCGTGGGTCACCGTCCTGGTTCTGCAAGAGTTTGTGAAGAATTGTGCCCATCAATTCTCCTTTGAAGCCACCCTCACTTCTCTCTCACATAGGTGATTCTTTTCCGAGTATCCCGCATACTCACACATGTCAACCGACATTCGAATCATTAAAGCATCAACATGCTAACCTTGCGCGGGAGTCACTGTTCTAACAAGGAGTGGTGGGGAGTCCGAGACCCCCACAGTGACACGCTTCGTTCCATAATTTAGTTGTCCCATTGAACCTAGGTGCCAGCTAGGTTGGGTATCCACTATAGAACTTTTAGTCCAAGGGCTTTAGACCCAATCCTCGTTCCAACTTCTCCACAACCATTTGCTTACCCTCGGGTTAGCGAGTTAGCGGCCGCTACGTTATCTTTTGACATCACGTAGTCAATAGAGATAACCCCCGTTGTGAGAAATTGTTTAATGGCATTATATCTACGACTTATAAGTCTAGACTTACCATTCCACATTTAATTCTATACTTAACCAATTTTGGCTTGACTATCGCAATGCACACAAATTGGAGGTACGAGTTCACCACTAGGAACATTCTCGAAATAATGGCATAGCCATTCGGCCTACTCGCTCGCGACACGAGTGTAAGGCTCTCAGCTTTGATCCCGTCGGATCTTAGCTATCACAAATTCATTTCGAGAATTTCCGTCCAACCGACTGCACTGGCCTACGTAAAGACGTAGCCTTTGATGGACTTAGCGTCCTTTGATATCCGTGCTACACTTTCCAAGTACGGCTAGATATCCCACGTTGTGCAGTCCAAAGTCACGAGCATACCTTAAGTATCTCATAACTTCTATTGCATTCTAGTGCGCAACACTAGGGTTACTCGTATGTCTACCGAGTTCGTTAACCGCTAAGGCAATGTTCGGCCTAGTACAATCCATTAGATACAATTAAACTACCAATAATCTGAATGTATTCTCCCTGAGATATACAATCTTCGAGATTATTGGCTAGTTGTACGTTAGTATCTAACGGTGTCCAAGCCACTTGATTTACATCCTTTGCAAGGATTTAATCAACTCAGTGAGATTGGCTCAACACGAGACCATACGGTCTTCTCACAATTTTAATCCCGAGGATTAAATCTTCCAACCCCATGTCAAATATCAAATATCAAATTTAACATGTTCAAGGTAGAAAAAGATTGAGGGATAAAAAAGATTTGAGTGGAAAGAATGACGGAAAAAAGAATGGAGTGAAAAGAATTGGAGTGGGAAAAATGAGAGTGGGGAGGAAAAGAAAGAGTGGATGGGAGTCAAAAACAGTGAGTGTGTGAGGTTCTCTGGAGACCGGGAAGCCTTGCTATGCAGTGCTGAGTCTCAACGTAAGGTGCTGGCGGTACAACAGGGCACCCTAGTCCGGGCTGAACGGTGTGCCGGGCAGGATTTTCAAATCCGTTGACCTGGTCAGGCTTGCTGCTGGCCAATAGTAGCTGAGTTCCTTCTGGACTCCGGGGGGACGGGCTATTATTTGGGGGGTTGTTTTTTGTTCGCGTCAGCCCGTTATAAACTTAAACACTCACCCGGGATAGATGTGATAGCTGGGTCATGGGAACAGGATGTTTGTTTGTTCTATCTTGTTTCTATTTTCTGCAGGTGATGTTTCTTTGGCCTCGGAGGCATGAACTGGTCTTGGGCTCTTTTTGGTTTCGCCTTTGTAGGCATCTTTGGAAAGACCAGGTCTCAACGCCGATGCAAGCGGTAACAATTGCATCGTAGCCCGGGCTGAACGGTGGCCGGGTAGGTGTTTTTCAAATCCGTTGGCGGTAGCCCAGGCTTGCTGCTGGCCCATAGTAGCTAATCCCGTCAGGGTTGGTTCTGGTTCGTGCTGGTGCTGATCGGGAGTTCTGCTATTGGCTGCCTTGTGCTGCGTTGATGATTTTTTGGCCCGGGATCTACCTTGTACTTCTGTCTCAGGATGGCGTCCCATTACTTGACTTAGGCCTGCGTGCCATTGTTTATTGTATGGCATGCCGGGTTCTACAGGGCAGTCGATGGCGCTCCGGGAGGTGTTACAATTGTGGTGCACCCCGGCTAGGCGGCATTATGGTGTGTAGTCGCTGTAGTGCAACTGGCTGGGGGGGCCACGTTTGTGACACGCGAGGCCTCTATCCTCGCTACTTGAGATTTTGGGATTACATGATGGGCTGGGATGCAGTTACGCTGTACGTGCATATTTGGAGCAGCATCTCGGCCTACTTGCTTGATTGACATACTCCTGCCTGCGATGAGTTAGTGTTAGCTATCGTAGGGCCTGGGGGCATTCATGTTAGAGCCCCGGGGGCCACTTTATGTTATCTCGTTTTATTTAGCGTTTCTTTACTTAGTTTATTTTAGGATTTAGGCCATGTGGGGCCTAAGTCCGTTCAGACTTTGTTCTGGCTTCGGCCTTGCTTTTTAATAAAGTTCTTTTTCCTTGAAAAAAAAAAAAAAAACATGTTCAAGGTAGAATTGATCATTTGATCGTTACTACCCATGTTGAGTTTATCGTGTATAGACAAATAGTGATAACCTCGTCTATCGTACGCATTACGTAGACATTTATCACATTTGTTTATACTGAACTCGTGACACATCATTGTATGATCAAACCTACATGCCAAATACTAAGGCAATTGTTTCAACCCATACAATGATCTCACCAATTACAGACTTTCTTTCCATAGCGCGGAACCTCAAAACCCTCAGGTTGTTCCATGTCTATTAAGAAAGCGACACATCCATTTCGATGAACTTCTAAGTCTCGCTAAACAGCTCTTTGGCAAGTATCATTCTAATGGATTCCATTCTCATCACAAGAATATATATCGAAGTAACCGTGGCACTCGCATTACATGTAACCTACAATTACAAGTCCGGCCATTTTACTTCAATATAACCAACGGGTTTTATCTTCCGACTAGTGATCCACTTAGGATCCTGAGGTCTTACGACCTGGAGGAAGAACAACCAGTTCCAAGTATGATTCTCTAAGATCGAATCTACTTCACTCTCGGTAGCCTCTCTCGGGTTGGTCCATTTGTAGAAGTCAACACTTCTACATACGTTCGAGGCTCGTTTTCTAACAACCATGTCAGAAAATCCAATTTATTTTCTAGTAAACAAGTTAGATTGTGCGCATCACACTCTAACATGTACGTCAGAAAATCTGGACCAAAGGATTTTTCAATCCTAGCTCTCTTGCTACGTCCAGCTTTGAGCTCGGGTTCTTTTTCACACCCTTCAACCATAGCTACGCCGAAAGTTCCGTTCAACGTGCTAGGTCCTTTATTGATCCTTCACAAAAATACATCTTCCAAGAACGATGAATTTCTTGAATCAATCTTTCGTGTTCTTATGTACATCCAAACTCTTGGACTCGTGTACTAAGAACCAATACACACCTTTGGCAAGACACCCCCACATTTCAGGCTTTAGTAGGAGAACTTCCTACGTACCCACAATTCGTAAGAATTCCATGTGGGTAACCTTAATTAAAAGGTACTTACTTGTCCAAAGTATTGTCTCACCTCACATACTTTGAGGTAGACCCGAACTTATCAACGTCTTGATATTTATGTTCAGCAACAACGTTTGATTGAGGTGAATACCGTGTCGTACGCTCGAGTACGATATCAATGCTTGCGCCAAAATCACCAATAGGTGTTTCATGTTCACCACATCGATCGTTCATAACCGCATTAATCCACAATTAATTTGGTTATCCTTTTATTCTTATAAAGAATAGACATGTGCTACACGTTAGCACATCTCGTGGGTGCTAACAGATTAGCCCTCACGAATCCATTCGGGATTTGACCGAAAGGCCACAAACCCGAACCAGTGCTTCCAAAATTGAAACACGAATCAGTGCTTAGTAATGAAGCATGAAACATGCTATACCAAGCACGAATCATTGCTTCTAAACTAACGCATCGATTCCAAAGCAATCTCTATTGCTTTAAATTATAAACTCACAGCAACATTCAGTTGCTTAATTTATAATTCCAGTGCTACTTAGCACTAGGATTATTAGTTAATTTCACAATTAACCAAAACCTCCTTTCGTGCTAATCACATAACACTTTTACAACGCTAAATTTAATTAGCCACATACTATACGAAAGGTTTAAGCTAAGTAGATTAGCATTAAGACCAATCATAATCTAGCACCTTTATTGCTATTACCAAAGCACCAAATGCTTAAGTTTTCAACACCTAAAGGTGCAGCCACCAAGTGGCCGAAAGTGCCTGATTAAGCACTCTACCTAGTGCTTAATAGCACTGTTACAGTGTTTTAATTTGCACTTCAAAGTGCCAAATTAAATTGCACTTTCCATTAGTGCTACAAAAGCACTATTCACCAAAACACAATTTATCTCAAATTAAATATACTAGTATAATTTGGAATTTTTGATCAAGTTAATTATAACACAATTAACGAGAACAAGTCAACCAAATTTTCCGACTAGTTGAATCAAACTTATATAATCGTTCTCAGAATATTAATTAAAATATCCAACACTTGAGCTGTGACACTCACGATTATATAGTTATCCCAATTTTTGAAAAATTGATCCTATTTTGAAATCTGTATCGTTCAACATGAATTAGAATCGAAGTTCTTTACAGGATTTCAACATGTAACACGCTTGTTACATTTCGTTCCGGCCGTTAAGCCATTTTAGCATTTTCCACATAATGCTCCGTGATGCACTACGCACCCTTATTGAATCTTATATATATTAAAAATATCACACACGAATATTTTAAAATATACAAAGTTCAAAACACACAAATGGAACAATTCATTTTATTCAACAATAAAATGTATCACAAGGATACTACAACATTTATTTAACAAATAAATACATAGGAAAAATTACATTGGAAACCAATTTCCATTATTCCTATGTAGTAGTCCTTCGAACCCGTGTGCCTTGTTCCATTCTCCAACAGTCCACACCACAAAGGGTGGTCCATAGCGCACATCGGGGGTACCTCGGTTGTGACCTCACTCGTCCAACCATCCACATGTTTTAAACATAGCGAAGTTGTCCTCAACCTTTTCACCAGGATGACGGTTCGCTTTGTAGTGACATTTCTCCTTCTTCTCGTAATCTTCTTGAAAGCTAAGCTTCCGCTTGAGTTTCCTTCGATTACGGTTGAAGTCATTGGTAACACTACCATAGTCCTCCAACCGTGTAGTCATGACACCATCATAGGATCCTTCGTGGCTTTTAGCCGATCCGTTAGGCAACACAATAGGTACCAATTGTGTGTCATTAGCCACAGGTCTACCGGATCGTGAACCAAAGTTCTCCGGAGCACCATTGTGTGATTTAGCAACTCCTATGGAAATAACATTTCCAACGTTGCTGCCATCAACTGGCATCACGGAATGTGCAACATCGTTGCCTTTCCGATCATTTGAATGTGCACCTCCGGCAACATTCACGGATCCAATACTCTTGGAATCCACCGATTTGTTCATTATCAAAATAAATAAGGTTTTAAGATTGTTGGTGATAATGAACCAAAATTGATTTAATATCGTAAAATAATATTTATATATACACACACAAGTATATAAAATATTATTTGATATTTTATCCGTAAT
The DNA here is from genome assembly GCF_001879475.1 of Ipomoea nil. NCBI lineage: Eukaryota > Viridiplantae > Streptophyta > Magnoliopsida > Solanales > Convolvulaceae > Ipomoea > Ipomoea nil. Next base: position 901,313 of record NW_017617762.1, read on the forward strand.
ATATATATACACACAAATATATATAAACGGACCCGAAGGTTATATATATATATATATATATATATATATATATATATATATATATATATATATATATATATATATATATATATATATATATATATATATATGTATGTATGTATGTATATCTACGAGAAAGATATACCAATATATATCAACCAGAAATTGGAACTAATAATCCTCAGATTATAAGTTCAATCCAACATATATATCAAAAGAGGGAGAACGGATTTTTGCTTAAAAGAATAATCCAACAACAAGCAGAAAGAAGGAGAAGAAGGAAGAAAAGTACGAGTTAGGCGAGTGCCTTTCTTTCCTTAAAACCTTATTTGCCACCTCCCAAAAGTGCTAGGAGCGTTGTGGCCTAGGTTTCTCAGGATAAAACGTACAACGATTCGACGTTTGAGCACCCAAACGAGCGAACCCGGCGAACTAGAGCACGGGCAAAACACAGTAGCAAGAAAGGAGTAGGAGCAGAGTTTTTGAGAAGAAAAAGTGCTTATCTTTGTGTGTTGTGTACTCTCGTGTTCTTCTCTCACTTGTTGTCTCTCTCTATGCAGTTTAAAGACCTCTACTCCCACTACATTCTTATATAGGAGGTTGGTACTTAATAGCACCATCATGACACATTAACCAACATAAATTCAATTTAAAAATTGAATTATAACGTTTGAAACGGTCGTACTTATTATCGAAATAATATCAACGGTCACGAACTTAATATCTGATTAATTCGTACCGACCATAACGACCAGTTTCAAAAATATCTGAGTGACCGAGAAGTCCGTACAAATCCGAAAATTTAACAAATTTGGACTGGAAACCACACCCGAGTGGTCCGCAAGCACCAAAATGGTGCAACACGAATCAATGCATAAAAGCACCAATTCGTGCTGCACGAAAGGAGCTTACACGAAAGGAGCCCAAAAGCTTAATTCACTAATTAAGCTTTCAATGTTTAATTACATTTAGCAAACTTTCGTCCATGGAAACTTTCGTCCCAATTCCATTTCATGCTAACAAATTAGCACATTAATTAAGCTTCCCAAAAGCTTATTCTCAAGCTTGATAACTCATGTTGTCACACTAATTAAGCTTAATTAAGCTTAATCTTAAGCTTTAAGCTTTCTAAGCTTAATTTGACTTCTCTCAAATAGATTCACTTTGAGAATCAATTTCTCATTCACCTATTACCCATTTTGAGCGTACATTATATCAAATTCTTCGTCTCACTACGAAGAACCCGAATCCACATTGACCCGACCCAAACCGGAAGTGGATCCCACATATATTTGTATCACAAAATAATCACTCAAAATATCATTTTAATGCTATTTTTCCAACATGATCAAGGTGAACAAATGCTTGTTTATGAGTACGTTCCAAATGGTACTCTAAGGGAAAGCCTTTCAGGTAAATCAATTTTCTGATTCTTTAATGTACTTGAACACTGCATTTGTCTGTAATTTCAAGAGAAACAGAAATGCTAAGTGGTGCTTATACGAAAAAGTGTGTGATAATGTGCATACAGGGAAGTCTGGAATTCAACTAAATTGGATGAGGAGACTGAAAATAGCCCTTGATGCAGCCAGAGGGTTGGCTTATTTACACGAGCTTGATCAGGTGATAGATGTGATTCTCACACCTTGTACAAACCTTAAGGGCCTGCAGAAGTTTATGAACTTGGCCATGAGTTGTGTACGAGAATCTGCAGCAGAGAGACCTTCAATGGGGGAGGTGGCGAGGGAGATTGAGAATATCATTCAGACCTTCAATGGGGAAGGTGGTAAGGGAGAATGAGAATATCATTCAAATGGCTGAGGAAGTACTACTCACTTCATCTTCTAGCTTTGATGGTATTAATGCCAGTTGGAATAGTAACTAACTTTGACAAACACTATGAACACAAATTAAAATCACTAATACATTCATACACACCCACACACAAAATGCAATTACATATGTAATATAAACTTAAGGGAAAATGACACTTTTTCCCTCTAAGTTATACACTTATAGCATTTTGTCTCCCTGAATTATTCATGTAAGCACATTAGCCCCCTCAATTATTTTAAAAGTGGCGGTTTCACTTCCGATATATTAAATTGACATTTCTACCATTAAAGTAAACATTTTATTTATTTTTCTTCTCTAAAAAATTATTGCGTATACGTAAGGATGACCACGGTTCGGTTCTAACTGAACTGGACACTATAGCAACTGAATTAAAAGTTTTGAGTTTTGATTCAGATCCAGAACCCAATATTTGGATTTTAGTTTATTAAAATTATGAATCGAAAAAACTGGATCCTGAACCGTGAACCGGCGATTCCGGATCCGGTTCGCGATTTTGAACCGTCTTTATTTTTAATTTTTTTTTTTATTTTAAACTAGTCAAAATTCAACAATATAAATGTATTTTATTTTTTTCAGTTCGGAACATGAACCGGCTATTCTAGTTCGCAATTTTAATAAACTCTAAATATCGAGTTTCGATTCTAAATTGTAATTGGAATATTTCGATTTGGTTGCTATAGTGTCTGTTTGGCTTGAACCAAATTGTGGTAATAATTTGTTGGAGAAGGTTATTTTAAATATTTATTTTAAAGGTAAATATGTCCATTTAACATTTCAAGGGGAAAAAACAGCCATTTGAATAATTCAGGGGGAAAAATGCTATAAGTATATACCTCAGGGGAAAAAAGTATTATTTTCCCTAAACTAAATGTTTGAAATTTATATAGTGAATGGTTGCTTGAGGCCAATTTGAAGCATGTTAATTGTTGAGATTAACAAAAACGAGAAACAATAATAATTGCAGAAAGTAAAAAATGTAAAATTTACGTGGTTCAACAATGTGCCTATGTTCACATAGGAGTAAAGGTTTTTTTTTTTTTTTTTTTTTTTAAATGGTGATGGTAATATAACACCTAGAGATGCATACAATAGGCATCTCTATTCATGTACATGCACAAAAATACCCATTTACCATGCGCCTGACTCAATCTGCTTCACTTATATTCCTTACTAGTTTTACACGCGCATTGCGCGAATGAGTTAATACCCAATGTTTATAATTAAATAAATATTTCGAAGTATATCAATGCAAGATTATATATAAAAAGTTCATACATAAGTAATTTAATGTCGAATTTGTTTATTTAAATATGTAACTCATAGTATATGAATACAATGTAATATATGAGATTCATTATAATTGTTACTAAACTTTTTTAAATAGTAACCAAGTATTTTTGTTGCAAAGGGTTCTAGTATATTTAATGAATGCACTTATATACAAGATCAATGAATGAATCAACGCTACCAATCATTTATGTGTTTTGCTCAATGTTCATTTAGTTCAACCATTATTGTTGAATAAATTATTATGGATAAAGAAATTCATAATTTAAGGAATTTATATGAAGTAGTAAAAAATTTAAAAATTGTAATTATAAATTATAATGTAACCCAAAAATATTGGATGATTGGTAAATATGATGCAACCCAAATATCAAAATGCTAAAGAAAGTGTTTGGTTATTCAACAGTTTGAAGCAACAATTTGTTCTAAGCCACTGAAAATACAAACATTGCAATTTACAATATTTTCACTTAGCATTTTTGAGAATGATTTCCCCAAAACCTCTATATTAAAAAAAAAAAAAAAAAGTTTACTATAGAGCCATTTCGACTCCTTGAATAACAAGAGTAAATTTTGTTTGCTCACTGCTTGCCATCCGTTGATGGGAAAGCTTAATTTTTAAATTGGAACCTTTAGGAGTCTCAATGCTCCCATGCCACTTTTCTCACCGATGTGAAAAAAGTGACAAAACTAAGGGGAGCCGAACGTTCGGCTCCTCATATGTTTTATTTTTTTATTTTTATTTTATTTTATTTCTTTTATTAAATTATTTTTATTTTTTTAAAACAATAATAATAATAATAATAATAATAATAATAATAATAATAATAATAATAATAATAATAATAATAATAATAATAATAATAATTATTATTATTATTATTATTATTATTATTATTATTATTATTATTATTATTATTATTATTATTATTATTATGTATACCCTTAGGTCATTTTACATGTTAATCTAAATAGTTAATTTTTTCAAATATCTTTTTACCAACCGTTGATATAATTCGCTGGTCAAATCTGCTAACGTTAATCGCTAACTGTTGATTGCCAAACAAAGACATTGCGAGATAGTTTCCCACTTCAATTTGTTGTGGGATTTGAATACTCTATTTGTCAACAAATCCCTTAAATAGTTAATATGATTGGCTTAATTATATATTTTTTAATTTTTTCATGGTATTAATAAAATACTTGGTAAATAAATATATAGCATTATTTTGTATTATAACTTTGATATTTAATTAAAAAATAGCGCATAATAAAAGATAATAGACAATGTGTGAATATAATCCATTGATGAATTTGAATGTCAAGAATTTTTACATTGGAGAAAAATAAAGACAATATAACTAATGAAATCATCTCTTAATTAATTTATTGATAATGAATACTTTTTTTTTGAATAAAGATATTGTATGGACAATGTAGCGAATATAATCAATTGATGAATTTGAATGTAAAGAATTTTTATATTGAAAAAAAATAAAGACAATATAACTAATGAAATTATTTCTCTTATTTAATTTATTGATAATGAATAATTTTTTTTAATAAAGACATTGTAGACACATAATTCTAAATTAAAGAAATGCATATTTATTATTATTTTTTTTGTTGTAGCTACTAAATTATTATTTAATTTAATAAGAGTAAAATAGAGTACTAATTATGCCAATTTTGATTGGGATGTGGTTCGAACTTAAGACCTTTCTTATTAAAATCAATGAGTAAGTTAACGATGAACTAACATAAATTAACAGAGAAGATAATATTTAAGAAAAGTTAACGGATAATCATATAATTAAGGATAAATTAGGAAAACTTAAAGTCTGAACAATTTGAGCTATTCATTTGATTAAAAAATTTGACCGTTCATTTTTTCTACACATTATAGACCTAACACTCTTGGGTTCTTATTAGTATAGTAGTTATTAGACATACTTAACAAATCTTCAACTTGGCGAATATGCCCTTTAGAAAAAGCATATCTCACATATATCAATGGTCGAGAGATTATGCTCGTCTAGCATCTGGAAACACTCAATAAATCCAAACAATGTTTGAACTTGTCACTATTAATTGCCTTTGTCAACATGTTTGTTGTATTCTCACCAAGGATAGCAAAGGGGTGGGGCGGGGAGTACACTCCCTGTCCGCAGGAAATTAGGCGGGAACGGAGATTCCCTATTCGTCGTTCAATTCTTAGTCAAAATATTAAATTAATGTAATTTTTAATTTTAAAAATTAAAAACCTAAATCTTGATATATATATATATATATATATATATATATATATATATATATATAATTTATTTAATTATAATAATTATTCCGGGACGGGGAGGGGTATCTCCATCCCCGTCCCCGTCCCCGACGGGGAATCACATATATTTCTTGTCTCTATTTTCATTTTCCAAAAATTTTTCTCGTCCCTGTTCCCGTCGGGGCGGGGCGGGGATCGGGAATCCCCGTTGGGAACGGGGTAAATTGCCATCCCTAATTCTCACTAGTATAATTTTCTACAATAATATCTCACTCAGGGACGGAGCCAGAAAACTTGAGTTGGGAGGGGGGGGGGGGGGGGGGGGGGGGGGGGGGGGGGGGGGGGCGGTGTAGTAAAAGAAAATTTACAATGTTAGCCGACATTATAATTAATCGTACCATATTATTATATATACCATACATTATTGTGATTATTATTGATAATAATTTTTTAATTATACTATGTGTAATAAAGTATGAAATACATAATTATATGAGTACGATCGACACATATGTCGATCATTACTTTATAAATTTTTCACATAACGCAAAATATAATCCTTTATATAATAAAGCTATATGGTTTGGGAAATAATTAATGTTATAATTAATGCCACAACATCCTTTATTATTAAAAAAAAAAAAAAACACAACATTTAAAAAATAAAATAGCTATATATTATATAATCATATAAAAAATATACTTTTGAAAAATAAAATAGCTATATATTATATAATCATATAAAAAATGTGTTCAATTAGAGTTTAAATTTACACATACAAAATTTGAAATTTGATTTCCAAATGTAATTATCTTAGTTATTATTTGTATTGTGAAAATTATAATATAAATGAAATACAATTAAGAATAAATCAATGTAATTATGTAAATTCTCTCTATAAGTTTATTTGAATATGCACATAATTAGAGATTATATTAACCATACAAAATTATAATTATAATTTTAATTTTAATTTTAATTGTAATTTTGTATTCTATAAAAATAATAAATACTTGACCAATGGAAGCTCAAAAATATTATTATATTAAATAATTTAAAATATTTTAGTTTTTCTATTTTTTATTTATATTTATAATAACATAATTTTTTTCCGTGCATCGTGCGGGTGAATTACTAGTAATAAAAATAGCAACAACATTTATTAAATATATATTGTCTCTTAACATCAAATAAAAAGTTTTGTATCAAGTGGCTTGTAATCCACTGGTATTAGGTTGTTCCCCTAAGTAAGAGGTGTAAGGTTCAAACGTCAGTTGAGGTAAATAGTGTGTAGTAGGGTATATCCCCTTTTCCTTAAATAAATAAAAAGTTTTGTCAATCATTTTGTCACCAAATTTTTTCATAATTAACGGATATTCATTTTACTAATATTTCAAAATTTGGGAGATAAAAACAAAAACCAAAGACGAATTAAACATTCAACATTAATTTTTGTCAATTTCAAAACTAATCATTTAAAATTTTAAACTAGCAAATGTACATCTTAAAAATGTAAATAAATAATTAAAACACACAATAAATCACTAATTAATTAATTAACATAACTAATAAAATCAAAGCATATATCTCTGATTTGGAGATTTTTTAAAATTAAAATGTATACTTGATGCTCTTCATTATTAAAATCTTGATAAAAGAAATAAGATAATAAAGAAAATTTGTGACTTTAATTATTTGATTTATTTCTTTTTATTTAATGAAAAATAGTGAACTTTAATATATAGTTTGAGTTCATTTAATATAAACATAATAGATTGTTTTATTTAAAAAAAAAAAAAAATTAGAGGGGGGCCAAAAGTATATTTTATCTCTACTATATCAATATATACATACATATTTGCTAAAACATTTAGGGTGAGGGTTGGGGTGGAGGTGGAGTGGGAGGGGGAGGGGGGGCAGGGGCCCCCAACCCCATAACGTAGCTCCGTCACTGATCTCACTAGAAACAACCAGCTCTCTAACTTTATGGAACCTTACATCAGTATACTTGGTTCTGACATGATATACTCAATTTTTAGTCAAAAAGATGATACCTTAAGTGTCACAATGTAATTGAATTCCAACTTACCAATACTCAATTCCTTAATCAAACCTAAAAGTCACAAAGTCTCTTTAGCTGCCTCAGTCACAAGTCACAACCATGTATTCTGTTTTAGTTGTAGACAAAGTTAAAACATACTGAAGTGATTACCTCTAACAAACAAGACCACCACCAAGAGTAAAGACATATCCTATTGTAGAACATATGTTATCTATATCACTAGCAATATCAGTATCCACATATCCCATGAGTACATGCTTACTCTGTTGATTCCCAAAGTGCCCCTTAAGTGCATGAATACAATACTATGCCCCATAGTGCCCCTTAAGTACATGAAAATCCACTTAACTGCCTCCTAGTTGCTTCCCAAGTGTAGATATATACTTACTAACTTGGCTAACAACATGAGCCAACTCATATCAACGTACAAACCATCACATATATTAAGCATCCAAATGTCTTAGCATAAGGAACTTTTGACATATCTTCAATCTCACTAACTGTACTATTGGGAAGAGAGAGAGAGAGTGTGTGTGTGTGCGCGTGTTTTTTTTTTTTAGATTTTTATTCATGAAAAATAGGTTTTGTATGACCCCATTAATTGAGAAGAAATAGGGAAAAAAACATATTGCAGGTGCGTGTTAGGCACACTTGTTGTGCTTAACTGTCGAAGCTAGGCGCATAAATATTAAATTTTTTATTTTTTTTTTGTAGTCAGTTTTTTTTTTTTTTTTTTTGTCGTCTTTTTCTCCCTTGTTTTTCTCTTCCCTCCCCTCTCCCTTTCTTTCATGTAACTAACAAAAACCAACTCAAAAACCTAAGAACATTACCATTAGTAGATTTTTTTTAAAAAAAAAAATTGTGGAGCCAAATGTGAGGTGGAAGAGAGAGAAAGAGCTGAGAAGGTTTGAGGTGCTTGCAGTAGGAGTTGGTTTTTTGTTTCCAGAATGGGCCCTGTTGGTTTTAAGGCTTTGGATAGCTGTTCGGCGGGCCAACACTACCGTAAATACTTAGGGTTTTGTGGTTTGAAAACAAAATGCAAGAGAGAATGAATAATGCGATATTATTCTTCTAGGATTTCGACCGTTTACATGGTGATCCTGTGGGGATATTTATAAAAGAATGCGAGATTCCTACAAGAAAAGTAGGGCTGACGTGGAGCCAGATCAGTTAAGGAATCCGGCTTCATTAATGCTATAAATACCTAAACTAGCGAAGGAAACTGTTCGTATTAAATGAGGAAAGAGATCTTGCGAAATCTGCTTATTCCCGCTTTTGGACGAGCACCCAGTCGGGAACGCCATGACTGCCTGAGAGATGACCCGAGAAGGGGTCGCGATACTCGGGCAAGGACACATCCACCGCTGAGCCTAGTCGCCCAGCTGAGTCCCCAAGCTGTACCCGGTCGAGGACACACCGCCTACTGAGCCCGGTCGCCCATTCGAATCCCGAGAGGGGATCCGGTCGGGGACACGCTGACTACCGAGACTGGTTGCCCAACCGAGTTCCATGCGCGGACCCAGCCGAGGACACACCGGCTATAGAGCCTGGTCGCTTCACCTGAGCCGGCCAACTTCCATCCAGGTATGCGCCTGTTAGATGGATGACTGATTGCCAAGGATGAAGTGTTACGATCTCCCAGGCGTTTCACGTGACGAACGGGAATCGGGGGTGTCATCTAATTTGCTAAGTATCAGGCCACACTCAAACTTGACAGCCTTATCTCATACTCCAAACCAGGTGTCCGATTTGGGGGTATCTATCACCAGTCCCTCACTTTTTCAGATCTAGTCGAGCAGTGATTTGAAAAAGTAGAAAACGTGCACTGAGGCAACCCGACCACCTTGTTGTCTTTGTTCGGATAGGCCAACTGGCACCCTATCGGGAGTCTTTTCTCTCAAAGACTGATTCCACTTTTCCCGACTGGTTCCATGAAGCGGTACGGCTGTTGTAGTGTAATTATGGCGATCCCTCGAATTTCACCGGTTACAGTTTCGAGACACGCCTTCCATAATCGTCATGTCAAACGTTACGTCACTCCCCCTCCCCCCCCCCCTCCCTGTCCGATCGAGGACTCGTGTCACGATCTCGTCGGTCGACCAAGCCTATAAATATCCCACACGCCTACCCTTCATTTCTTCCTTCTTATGAACTTCTTCCACCTAGTAGCTCTCATCTTCTCAGGCGTCTCTTCGTCTCTAAAGCCCCCTTTTCTTTTTGACGGCCAGCATCATTTCCTCCTCCGCTTCGATTTCATTTTACTCCGCCCGTCAGTTCTTTCAGGTTATTAGCTTCTCCTTATCCCTCTTCTTTTTCCAGCGTTCCTTTTCTTTCTTTCCGTCAGCCCATATGTCCTCCTCCCAACCTCCTTCATCTTCTGCCGCCATTGACCACCAAGGTCAAACGGCGAGCCCTCCTGTAACACCCCACTTTTCTTAATCTTAATTACAATTCTAAAACCAAAATTAATATAAACTAAGCAGCGGATAAACAACTTAATAAATAAACTAGTGGGTATGTCACCGCCACAACCACCACTCTATGGTGATTGCACAGGCTAAGGATGGAACCAAATCAATAAACCAAACTAACATTCATATTACTTAACTTAAAGTCATATGGGGGAAAACACCCTGATGTCTAATCATCAAACTTGAACATCATAAGTCTACAAATCCATCAAAATAAACAACATGATAATAATAAGAGTTTAGACTACTAGATCTACTAAGCTAGTCTAACTCGATCATCTCTCAAACGCTGGGCCCACCTGAAAGGGGTTTTGCAAAACAACACATAGACAAGTAGGAAAACACCCATTAGCACGAAGCTAAGTATAACCACACTCAACCCTGTAAAGTACTACAGTATATATACTTAGGAAAAACATTTGTTTTGTAAGTTAGCATATTACTTAGTTAGTCAACTTATTTAGTTTATTTCCTATACTATAAATAATATGTTATCCTATAAAAAGGAAACCAATTCTAATGAAAAGCAATTCTAAGAAAATTAGGGAGTTCTGGCCTCTTCTGGGCCTGAAGAAAACCCTATAGCAAACAATTACTCATCTGCATAGCATGTCGCCCTGAACTTTGACTACTTTAGCAACACCCAACAAGCAATTACTCTGATCTATACACTTCTCTTCTTCCTTCTGCTGTTAGTACCGCGCAACTAGGTAATGTTGGTGCTGCTCTAAGCCTCGCTCACGTTACTATCTTCGACTTCTCTATCTATCTATAAATAGGGGGTGAAAGATTACAATGTTCACCTTACTTAGCTTCTCTAAGCCTCGCTCACATTACTTCTGTACGGGAAAGAGGTGGTGAGTAAACGGGTGTAAAATTGTCGTTCCTCTAGGGATTGAGATTATGGCACGTACTTGAGTTATAACTAAAATCCTAGGCACTGTTAAGAGTGTCACACATTGATAAAATAAGTGAGAGCATTGGTTTAGAAATATGTTCTGATACCATGTTATAAATTAAGATTGGGCTAGGGTCAGTCATGGGTCAAACCACACTAAAAGATTGAATTCAACCAATTAGCTAGTCTAACCCATAGACTTATAAAGTCATATGCTCTCACTTATTTTATCAATGTGGGACACTCTTAACAAGCACCGAAGTATTGGAACCCACAAGAATCCAAGCAGAAACCCCTCCCTCTTCTCCTCTCTTGCGTGAAAGATCTACCCAGAAAGACCATCATTTGCTCTCAATTTCTTCTTAATATCAAACAAGCAAGGTGTGAATTTATCATTCTTTTCTTAAACTTAGCAGTTGGTTCGAATTTTTCCATTAAGTTCACTAAGTTTGTGCTTTAATTTCTATAATTTTGGAACTCTTGTTTTGATGTGCAAAGTTTCATTTCTAGCATATTCATGTTCTATTCGTTCTCTATTCATGCTTATATGCTATTGTTTTGCTTCTATGTTGTGTACATTGGTATTTTTGAGTGAAATTCTTGAAACTCTACATTGTTTTTCATGTCTCTTTGTCAAAATCTTGTTTCAAGAATTGATTTGAGGCTTCTTTTTTTTTTTTTTTTTTTTTTTTTTTTTTTTTTACTGTTTCTATAGTTTTTTTTATATATAAAAATTAAAAATGCTTACCTGGAATTAGGGATGGCAATTCAACCCGCCCCCGATAGGGAAAATCGATCCCCGCCCCGACGGGGGCGGGTTCGGGGAATTTTTTCGGGGAACGGGGGCGGGGATGGGGAGAATTTCCCCATCCCCGCCGGGGACGGGGACGGGGACGGGGAGGGCATCCCCCGCCGGCCCGACCCCGATCCCCGATCCCCGTCCCCGTCCCCGATTCCCCGAATAAATTTATTAAACCTTGAGTGCCAGAAATGCACACTTGTTCTGGTGCTTCTATGAGACACTACATATAGTGATTAGTTTAATGTTTCTAAGTGGATATATATTATTTTGTTTTGAAAACAGTCGAAATATTTTCTAGTTGAAAGCAGCAGCAAATTTGTATTTCATTCTTGAATGGTCCAGAGCTTGAATAATTGCCATTTAAAGAATCTAGTATTTCCAAGATACGCTATGTAGAATTCGCTGGACCTAATGGCTATCTGATTGGTTAGGCACATTATGACATTATATCCTTTAATTACCTATTGTGAACACATAAATAATGAAATTGGCCTAAATATTAAGAATTAAAAAAAATTTAAAAAAAAAAAAAAAAACTGGGCGGGGAATCCCCGTCCCCGAAAAATCCCCGCGGGGACGGGGATGGGGATATTTCCCCATCCCCGATCAGGGAACGGGGCGGGGACGGGGAATGGGGATTCAATTCGGGGACGGGGACGGGGACCCCACTCCCCGGCCCCGCCCCGCCCCGTTGCCATCCCTACCTGGAATGGCACTTGAGGCTTTTTTAACCGTTAATATTTTATTAAGTGGTTATTGTTAATTTATATAAAAAGGTTGCATCCCAACTTCTCTTCTTCTGCTGCTAATGGTGGTGGCCTTACTGGATGAGGGTACGACCATGGCGCCAGCCATAGTGCCAGACATGGATCTCACCTTGCTGAACATTTGGCTTACCATGGGCATAGTGGTGGAATGCTAATGGTACAGTTTTTCGTGATGTTATGCTCTATTAGGTACAGCTCGTCCAGGCGGGTGGGTAACGAGGCCAGAGACAGTGAGGACCTCAAGGCCGGGGACGGTGGGGACCTCGACGCCGGCAATGGCAACGACGGGTAGATTTGGGTGCTCTCCCTTCTAGGGCCGGTTTTTAGATTTTTGTGGCCCTATTCGGGTAAATAAATAAGGCCCTACCAAAATTAAAATCTTTAAAACTAATACCGTAATTTTATTATCTAAATATATAACAAAAAAAAAATATCCGTGCATTGCACGCACATTGCACGTGCACTGCACGGATAATTGGGCAATTATTTGCTCGAATTCAAGAAAGGATAACATAAAAAAACATAATCGATACAACCCATTTCATCAATTGCACTATATAATATTCGTTGTTATAATTTAAAGATTATAACAAATCTTTTTCGTGCAACGCACATATAAAAATAAACATATTATGGAATAATAATAATAGTGTGCACAAGTTTTGAACCTTAGACCTCAAAGTTAAAATACAATAAATACAGAGTTTTTACCCATTTTGGTCCATTGACTATGACTCATTCTCAATTTTGCATTCCAACTTTTAATTGCACCCAATGTGGTCCCTTGACTTTTTAAAATTACCCCAATTTAGTCCTCCGTTACATTTTCCATCAATTAGGCGTTAAGTTGGGGGTATTTTGGTCCATTCATATGCTGCGCGCCCAACTCTCTTCTTTTCTCTCTGAGCTACCCCCACTTCGATCTCTCTCCAAACAGCTCACCCAGTAATAATCCTCGGAGGGAGATGAAACTAGATTTTGTTTTAGGTTTGAAGTAGAGAACATTGAAACAGGAATTTTTGTGTTGTATTTCTGGTTTTGGTTTTTTTTTTTTTTTTTTTTTTTTTTTTGGTGTGCTTTAATGGCTGACAACAGCTATGATGACCCTGTAGCTTCAAGCCTACTCTGTGCAGAGACGAATAGCCCGTGGTTTAATGATTCTGATTCTTCGGCAAAGGATGAAGCTGCAGCAGCAGCAGCCCAAGAATCCAATGGTGATAAAGGCTTGATCTTTGGGGGTGGAAGATCAGAGCCATTGATGGGGGTGCCTAGTCTGAGTGAGGAAAGCTTTAGTTTCATGGTGGAAAAGGAGATGCAGCATTTGCCTAGAGAGGGGTATCTGAAGAGATTGAGAGGTGGGGACTTAGAGAGTTGAGTTTGAGAACAGAGGGCATTGACTGGATTTGGAAGGTGATCTGAGTTCATTAAATTAAATGTATTTCACTTTCACTGTGTGTTATTTGAAGATTGTATAAGCTAATCATTCTTATTATATTTTTTTACATTCGACGACATTCAGGTTCATTCCTATTTTGGGTTGGAGACACTAGTCTGTGCCTAGCAATAAGTTACTTGAGTCAGCATCATCTAATTGGGAGAGCTTCTGAAGCGCTTCGGCTCTACAAGCAAATAGCTGTAAATTCAATTTAACAAAATCAGATAGCACTGAAAACCTTTCCATGAATCACGTTTACCGAAAATGCTACGCTTTGAGCAACACCCTTACCTGAGGAGATGCATCGGCTCTGACGGAGGAAAAGGCAGTTGGTTTCTAATTTATGATTTGGGGCTTTTCTCTAATACTCAACGTAGTGTAATAAAATGGACGGAGGAAAACGCAGTTGGTGAAGGCGCGCAACATATGAATGGACCAAAATATACCCCAACTTAACGCCTAATTGATGGAAAATGTAACAGAGGACCAAATTGGGGTAATTTTAAAAAGTCAAGGGACCACATTGGGTGCAATTAAAAGTCAGAATGCAAAATTGAGAATGAGCCATAGTCAAGGGATCAAAATGGGTAAAAACTCATAAATACATGTTCCTACTATTTCTTTATAAAGCCTTTTAAGTTAATTAAAAACTTTTAATTTTTATTTCTAAACTAACTAGGTAAAAACATTATATTAATTAGTTCAAGGTGGAATTTAGTACCAAAGAATAATAACATAGTCATCTAAACGAAATAAAAGTAAAAGGTGGTTAAAAAAAAGTATAATAAATAATAATCGTAACGATGCAATATGAGAAGTTCATAAATAGCTAGTACTAATCATTGTAATGATGCAATATTCGTTACTCGACCTTCTATACTTATAAACAATATGTACATTTACCCAACTGATGATTTGATATAATTGTCATTATATTATCAAAAGTATTTTTAAACTTTATATTATCACCTGTGATAATAAATTGTCATTATATTATTGGTAATAAAATAAAATGTGGTGTGCAAAGTTTGATAGAAAAAAAAAAGTAAAAAATTGTATCTGAGAGGGAGTACGACGTACTGCGGCCAAGTCATGGACATAAATAAGGTAATGTTGGTGCTCGTTCACGTTATCCTATGTGAAGATCAGAGAGGCAATGTTGTTTCGACCAAGACAAAGTAACACCCTCCAATAATTTGTGGACCAACCTCCATCAATATAATTCTCTCTAGCCTAGATATTTTCTTCTTTTATGGCTTCATATAGTACGCAACGGAAGAAACATTTTGAGCAAGCTTTTGGCTCCTGTGCTTACATTAATAATTTAGGAAAAAAAATGCTATAAGTATATAACTCAAGAGAAAAAAGTGCTAATTTTCCTCTTTTTTTTTTTGTTCTAAATACAAAATTAGGGTTGATATATTATATGGTTGTTTAAATTGTTCTTGTGGAATTTGACCATTGCTTCGGTGGTTATTCTTATTTGAAAAATTATATGGTTGTTGCTTCAATACTTAAATATTAAGTAGTGGTGAATTCTTGCAATATTAAGTAATAATGAAAAATAATACTGTTGGTTCAACGGCTTAATATATATTAAGTAGTAATGGTAAATTCATTTTTATTTCAAGAAAATCATACCGTTGCCTGATCTCCAACGGCTAGATGTTAATTAAGAACGTAATGGATGACGATCGAAAATATATAATTCAGGCAATTTGTTGATCTCCCATGCCCCACACACATTAATATAAAAACGGCTGAGTTATTGATGACTATCTGATCGAATGTCTTATATATATACCCTTGAATTGGATCTTTAATTTGCTAAATTAACTCTAAGCGAGCTGAGTGAGGATGTGTCCACCCCCAAATGCAAATCTGCCTAACCAATTTGCAACTTCGTCCCCAACACTACCACTCCAAGGTGGTTCCCCATCATCGTCTGTTTCACATGCCCAATCCAAAAACGCCAAACGTAGGCGTGGCCCTACCTTCCCTTTGCCAAAACCTAGCTACTATAACCTAGACCCTAATGTGGCTCACACCATAAAGCCAAGAATTTCCCTTTTACACCTTTATAAAGCCAAACAACTTTTAGGACCAAACGTTGTGATTATCAACGTGAATCCTGAAATCTCGATCGCTGATCATTGCTCTGTCGATGCCAATTCCTTAGAAGTAGGTGTGCATTACGACTCAATCAAGTGCGGCCTTCGCTTTCCTCTACAGCCGTTCATCCCAGAATTTCTGAATACCCATAAAATTATACCAGCTCAATTAGCACCTAATGGGTACAAATTTCTAGTCGTTTTTCTGAATGTTTGTAAGGAATGCGATATTCCTCCGTCTCAGTCTCTCTTCCATTACTTGTTCAGTGTTGAATCTGGCACACGGGCTGAAAACCAGAGCTTTGTCACCATCTCCTCTCGTCGTGGTCTTAAATTTGTGACGGACCTTCCCTCCCCCCACAGTGGTTGGAAAGAAAGGTTTTTCAAAGTGCGACTCCCAGCGTCTTTAATATGTTTCGTTAATGTCTGGGCCACCCGGGTTATACATTTCCCCATGCCGGAAGAAACGCATGAACTCTTGACCCATGCAAAGAAAATAGTCAGTGTTCCTCGCTCCTGTAATTACTATGCCAGTGAGGAGAAAGTTGAGAATCTATATGGGCTTAAAGAAGCTGAAGCTGCACCACCAGAGGTAGTAACCATACCAGCTGATGATGATCTTATGGAGGCCAAACCCGAGATTGATGAGGTTGTGGTGGAATCTACTAAAGAAATGAGTGAGAAAATCAAAGCTTTGGAGGCCCAAATCTTTTTTGCTCGACAAGCTGGGATTGATGACTTCAAGAAGTCCCAAGAATTCCAGCAATCTGCACTGGAGTACATCCATAGCAATCTAGATGCGTTCTTGGCTTGGGAACTTGCTGACAAGTCCCGACGTAAGGCTTTTTTCAGAATTATGAATGATAATCCTGCTTGGATAAGGAAGAAGCTCGGAGAAGAAGTAGCCTAGCTATTACAAATATTGCCATTAGTGTTAATTAGCTTATTGTATTGTCTATAGCAACTCATGGCGTTATGTAATTATGGCGAGCTGAGCTTCCCTTATTTTGGATAGTGAAAATTCAATGTGATTAAATATTACACAATTATATAGATAAATCATACACAATCACATATAGATAAATCACATATATAAAAAAATAATTGAGATAGTGAAAATTCAACGTGATTAAATATTACAAAAGGCATTAATTATAAAAATAAAAAATAAAAAAATAAAAAAACATAATCCAGTGAATTCACTTGATCTGTGGTCCACACAACGCAATATGCTTCGGCTTTCCAGAGCTCCCAGTTCTTCTCCTCCATCCCTCTGCACCCAATTCCTCAGAACTCCATAACCTCAGTCCGGTCTGACCCGATTCCCGGGGTGTCGGCCTTCGGCTCCGGTCCTATTGCGGGCGGATTCTTTTCCGGTCCAATTGCCGTGGGTTCTTATCCGGCCCCATCAACTCGGGCCCTTTGGGATCAAAAGGCATTTGTCTAAGCATAATTTCACATTTTCACGTATATACGGTGTAATGAAGGGGAGAGAAGGGCGACTAAAAGCGGCGTAAAATGGCCGGGCAGACTGTCAGTAATCCCGGCGCGACTGCCAGAGCGAACGCCGGCGGCGGAGGCAATGCTTCGAATGCTTTGTACTTGAACTCGTTCCGCATCTCGGCTACCGCTGACAGATTAGCTATGCACGTGGGCCCTCAACCGAAAAACGATCTCGTGGAGTTCTGCCAGCTCTGCCTTTCCCTAGGCCCTAGCCAGGAGGTCGTCGGCGATTCGTGTTGTGGAAGCTTCTATTTTGCTAGACATGGAGAATCTTTTTTATTTCCTCATTACAATGGTAGGAGTTTGTTTGTGGTGTGCATGTGTAAGGTGTAAGGTGGTGTTCGGTCAGCAGGCCACCTCCAACTGCGGCGGCGGGAGGGAGCACAGGCGACAACAATGTTAGTGTGGAAGCACAAGTAGTCCCAGAAGTAAGGTTAAATATTAAAAACTTTGAGGAAGGGAGCTTAAAGGGAGAGGAGAGAGAAAAGAAATGCGTTATTTGTATCACTGGTTTTCAAAAAGGCGAAATCTCCACTGTTCTCTGCCCATGCAACCATAAATTTCATTCGAATTGCATTGCTATTTGGTTGGCACTTCATCAGACTTGCCCCATATGTAGAGCTAGTACTCTAAGCCCTGTTTCTTGATCTCTGATCTATCGATCACCCTGTTTCTTGTACCTTTTTTGTCATCTTGATTCTTGATCAAGATTCTTGATTCTTGATTCCTTATTTTTAAATTTCGGAAATTAATGTAGAATTATTCCAGTCTCATTATTGTGTATGGTTAGATGTACTTGCTTTTAGATAGTATTATACAATATCTGGAGTTGTGGACTTTTTTCCCCTTAAATGTGAAATCATTCTGCCTTCTGGCTTTTGCTTGTTCATTCCTATTTATTTTGATATCTCAATATTGCAATCTATTGCTGCTTTTATCTGAGAGTTTAGGAAATCAAACCTATATAAGTATATAACATCATCTATATTGCTGTAACTTTTATAACAATCTATATATGTCATCATTTTTACTTGAGAAATCAGGTGTTATCTCAATGCACATTATAGGCTAGTATCTCTTCACATACACATACACTCTGAGAGAAATGGGAATATTTGGTGTGGCCTGGAAAAAAAATAGGAAGATTTTAGGAAATCTATCTTCTACTATAATAAAGTCACAACATTTTGATAATTAAAATCAAAAACTGTTTCCCGCCCATTCAACACGGTATCGGATCGTTTTATAGGAAAGCTATTCATCGGCTAATATTTTGCGTAGTAAAAGCTCAGTGAAAAGGGTATCTTTTCGCATTTCGATTATAATTTTCATTTCTCATTTATTGAATAATGCAGGTTGTTTAATATTATTCCTTACCTTCAAATTTACTAAGTTATTATATTCACTAGTCACTACATTGTCTATGGTCTTCTTTTTACATTATTTTGTAATTAAATATCAAAGTTATGCTTTCAAAAAAATATCAAAGTTATAATACAAAATATGTTATATATATTTATTTACCAAGTATTTTATATAAATATAATAATATTAATATTTTGTTTAATACTTTCACATGATAACCTACGATACACATCTCACAACACATGAAACATGTAGGAGGAAACTACCACTACCAAATATCAATAGGTTCTTGTAAGATAAAGAGTTCATAGTACAACCATGGTTGAAAAAATCGCTAGGTGCCCATCAAGTGCTCGAGGAGCGCCTAGCCGCCTAGGGTGCCTAGGCGCTCGTGTATTTTTAATTTTTAAAAATTTGTTTAAATTTGTTTAATTTTTTAAGACTTGATAATTATAAACTATTTAATACTTTAATAATTAATACTAAAATATTAAATATTAACCTAAAAACATCTAGAATTTGAAAATTTTAGAATTATTTCGTTCAAAATATTAAATATTAGGCGGAATGCATCCTTGCAATTCAATTAATTGCAATCCAAGGGTGGTACTCCAATCTAGTTCTTCTTCTTCTTTTTTTTAAAAGCAACTTAGCATTTTAATTGCAACTCCAACAATTTTGACACACAATTGCAAATATGATGGTTATGACCTTTTTCTCATTTTCTTTGTCCGTGTGCGACTTTTTCTTAAATTTTGTACATTTATTCTTTAATAATAAATCTTATTATTATTATTATTATTATTATTATTATTATTATTATTATTATTATATAATAGTGAACTGTAAATATGTTGATATACAAGTTTAAAATTTACTTTCAAAAGTGAGAGAATATATATTGCAGTAATAAATACAATCTTAGAAAATTTGCTTTTTTTATAATAATTCTAATTATTATTATTATTATTCTAACACATAATATACATTATTCTAATATGTAATGTACATTATTATAACACATAATATACATTATTTTTACTCATAATATTCACAGAGATGTTTTTAGACCGTGGCTCACCAAATAAAAACACACAGCCTTAACTGAAGTAGTTACATAACTGAAGTAGAGCCCCTGGAGTTGTAAAGTTCTTTAAATATAACTTGAAGTTCTTTAAATATAACTTCTTTGAAAAAGGTAAAATACTCCCAAAATTAGTCATTCAAGATTCTTCGGCCAACAAGAAACTATGACACCTCCGACCTCCAGCCTCCAATGATGATGGCTTCCAGAATGCAAAACTTGGGTAAACAACACGCGAAGAAATTGATAATGGAAGCTGACAAAATGACACTTACTTTGTCGCCGAGGTCAAGGAAGAACTCAATTTAGTAGCAGATACGTCTACTAGCCCAACGCCAAAAAGACCTAAAGTAGTGTAATTTTTGTAACAGTTAGTACAATAAAAACAACTACTAAACAAGTGAAGTAATCAATATCTTGATGCATAATCTGCTGTTATCTTGATCAAACAAGTTAAATGTCAAAAAACAAAAAAGCACAACACACTATAATAGTAAATGAAAAAGCTATAACCCCAGCCCAAAAGTCAAATAATAATGATCTTAAATGTAACCACTTTGCACGCACATTACATGTAAAAAGAATTAGAGTAAATACCACCTATGGTCCCTCGAGTTTGGTGGCATCGCCATCAATGGTCCCTAACTTCCGTAATTACCATCCGTCATCCTCCGAGTTGTCAAAAGTTACCTTCTAGCGTCCTTCCGTTACTTCCTCCCGTCTTAGCCGTCAAAATGGAGGGTAATATTGTCATTTGACTTATACGAAAAGAGTTAATACCAGCCAAGGTCCCTCGAGTTTGGTGGTTTGGCCATCTTTAGTCCCAAGTTTAGCTGCATCATATTCCATTATTTTCCTTCTTTCATATTCTCTTCTTCAAATGTATTATTATTACTATTATTTATAGTTATTATTAAATTCTTATTATCATTACTATTATTTAAAGTTATTATTGTTATTATTAAATTATTATTTTTATTAAATTATTATTATTATTGTTATTGTTATTATTATATTATTAGCATTAAATTATTATTATTATTATTATTGTTATTATTATTATTATTGTTATTGTTATTATTAAATTATTATTATTATTATTATTATTATTATTATTTATTGTTATTATTATTTTTTTAAATTATTATTATTATTATTATTATTATTATTATTATTATTATTATTATTATTATAATAATATTCATATTATTATTGTTATTGATGGGGTGAGGACCCCGGCCCAAGGAGATGGGCCCAAAAGAGAAGGAGTCCAAGATAGAAGATATGAGTTAGTGAAATAAAAGCCCGGTGGTGACCTGGGCAGAGTCCAGGAGTCGGCCCAGGCCCAAGTGGGGAAGGAGACTCGGCCCAGGAGCCGGTAAAAAGCATTCAAGTCGGTCCAAGAGCCGTTGGGGGAACACTCAATGCGGCATTCAAGAGGATTCGGCCAAATGGCCCGTTAGGGGTCCAAAGAGCCGTTGGCCGATTCAGTAACAGCGCCCGAACGGTCTTATAGTGTAATTAGCCTTGAAGGCGATATTTAATGTACTTCAATTCGGCTGGAGAGGAGCCTACTATATAAAGGCCCCTCCACCCTTGTAAGAGGGGCGAGTCCATGCCCAGTGAGGAAAGACACATATTTCCGACTGTTCTTTCAGTTATCCCTTCATTTCTTTAGAAGCTGTTGTGAAAGGTGAATCCACCGACCAAAGTTGTGTTGGACCTCCCTGGGCCCAAAACCCCAAAAACCAACAGTTATTGTTATTGTTATTGTTATTAAATTCTTATTATTATTACTATTATTTATTGTTATTATTATTATTATTATTAAATTATTAAATTATTATTGTTGTTGTTGTTGTTGTTGTAGAAATGTGCAAATGCTATATAGGATGAGTGTATTTAATAAAATCAGAAAATTAGAGAAATAAAAATCTGGAGGAATGGAAAAATGCAAAATTGAAAAAATTTGTAGTAAACGACCCCTATACATTTGTAAATTTTATTTAATGAAGTAAACGACCCCTATACATTTGTAAATTTTATTTAATGAAGTAAACGACCCCTATACATTTGTAAATTTTCTTTAATATTGTATAGGAGAAGAGGGAATTCGAATTGGAAGTTGAGAAACCACCAACTTTCTTTAATATTGTTTGGCCAAGTTTGGGACTAAAGATGGCCAAACCACCAAACTCGAGGGACCTTGGCTGGTATTAACTCTTTTCGTATAAGTCAAATGACAATATTACCCTCCATTTTGACGGCTAAGACGGGAGGAAGTAACGGAAGGACGCTAGAAGGTAACTTTTCACAACTCAGAGGATGACGGATGGTAATTACGGAAGTTAGGGACCATTGATGGCGATGCCACCAAACTCGAGGGACCATATGTGGTATTTACTCAAAAGAATTATTTAATGACAGTAAATTACTTTCTATGTATTGTTTTTTTTTTTTTTATCGAAAGGACGGGTAGACCCGGGGGCGACTCAAGCTACTGGTTGAGTCTCCCTAACTCTGTGAGCACTTGTAACACGGGCTATATCTTGGAGGTAAACCTCTTTGCTAATGACGGGGCACGATCGAGCTGAAAGTTGTCCAAGCGTCACTTTGGAAGGCGCCGTAACCGGCTAAGGCATCTGCAACCCTGTTTTGCTCTCTATAGACAGCGCGAATGGAGATTTTCCAATCCTTCTTTAGCCCCCTGTGGTTTGGGTTTTAATCTTTACTATTAATTTCATTTTGATACCATCTGCCTCTTGTCCTAGCCTAAAGTCTCTAGGAAACATCTATGGCATAGAAAATCTGTATGTTAAGTAAGCGACGCTCAACATGCTTATTTTCGTATGCGTGCTTTTAGTAGCTTCTGGATATTGTGACAATCATGAACTACGTAGAAGAAAAAATTTTCAAATTGCAACAGTACCAGTAACTCCACAAGCAACTATAGTATTATATGTTTGGATACTTGCCTTCCCTATGCCATTCAAGGTCTTTTAGATTTCATTTGTGTTTTATATGTTTCTCTCTTTTCTATTTTGAATTTCAAATGAGGAAAATTCTTTTCCCAAAATGCAAGGCCCCCATCCTGCTCTCATCATATAAAAAAGATGAATGTGCATTATAAGAAAGCAATAAACAGTGGCGGAGCCAGGAAGTTTTGTCAGTGGGGGCAGAACATTACAACAAAAAAAGATAGTTTTTACAAAAATGAAACACTTAAAGTATAATTATAAATATTTTTGGATATAAGTAAAAAATAAACCATATCAAAACTTTATAAAAATATTTATAATAAAATATGAAACATAATTAATTTGATAAAATAAT
Source organism: Ipomoea nil (assembly GCF_001879475.1). Lineage (NCBI taxonomy): Eukaryota > Viridiplantae > Streptophyta > Magnoliopsida > Solanales > Convolvulaceae > Ipomoea > Ipomoea nil. The sequence goes on from NW_017617762.1 coordinate 924,585, forward strand.
TAGAATAGAAAATAAATTATAAAGTACACATCTCATTTTATATATATGAAATTGTGTTGAGTCATAAAACTTATTTAAGCACAACAAAATTCGAACCCTAGACCTTACCAAAGGCCAAACACACGCCCAACCAACTGAACTGAAGCAACACTTGTTTAAATTCTTGTGTTTTATTATACTAATACTTAAAACCTGTTCTATATATACATATATACATACAAGGATAATATAGGGGTGGGGTGGGGGGAGGGGGGCAGCTGCCCCCATGCTGGCTCCGCCCCTGGCAATAAATGTGCCGATCATTTAGTTAATTATTTGAAATGGACCGGAAGGCGCATGTCCATATGTGGTTAAAGCTAAATGGGCCAGGCTGAGCCCATTCCTCACGATACAAATGACAGCCCAACTATTTCACTGTAAGCCCATTTACACTGAACCCAAGCCCGCAGCCCCCAAAATATCTCCCTCCCCCAACCTGCCGGCCCCACAACTCACTGCCGTAAGGCCCCACAAACCCCAAATTTTCACAGATAAGATGACATCGTGTCATCAAAGGGAGTCCTCTTCACAAAACTGCATCTTCACCTTCCACCGCTCATCTCACTGCCACCTCCCCTCATTCAACGGCCAAGATCCAATCCACCCCAAACTTATACTATAAAAGTTAGGTAAAAAACAACATCAAACAAAGGTTTAAAAGGTGACAGACGGTTTTGGAGAATCCTGTGGTCTCTCTCTATATCTATCTATCTCTCTCCTCCGGCTATATCTCGAAGGGAATAAAAACCATGGGCAGTGGTTTCAACCTTCACACTCCAAAACCAAAACCTCCAAACCTCAAAACCAGCTACACATGTCGTACTATTCCTCCATTAAATGCCTCTTTATCTATCCCCAGCAACCCCATTCTTGAAAACTACAATCCATCCATCCATCCAAATACACAGCAAAACTTATGCCATTTTAGCTCGACCCAAAATTCTTTTCTGTACCTTTCTCCTTCATTCCCTGCAAAAGCTGCAAAAAACGCCCATGATTTTGCAATAAAGATTGCATTTTTATCATCTAAGCTCCTCAAAAGGATGGCTTCTTTCTGTGTAAAAGTCGAGAGTTTTCAGTGGTGGGTCGTCGTCAAGATTTGATCTTTTTATGGAGTCTGGGATGCTTGGGCTAGAAATGTCACTCCACCATTAAAACCCTAACCACATTCAGCAGCAGCAGCAAGCACAGCAGTCCATGGTGGCGTTTGACCACCACCACCATCACCAGAGTCAATCTGCTGCAAAACCAGGTGTCTATGGCTATGGCGGTAAGCCGAAAGCTCAGGGTTTAACTCTGAGTGATGAAGATGATCCTGAAATTGAGGGACCAATTCTATCCAAATTGGGAAGTGAGGATCACATTGCATTTTAGGCACTAATTGAGGACTAAAAGTGCGATTTCGTGTTCTGGAAGCTTCTCAACTTATTACTTAGGAAGTACAGACTTTCGATATGCTCGCAACCTATAATATTAACAGGCATGCTTCAACGATAAATAACTCATCAACATAAATATTCCAACACATATTTCTCATAACGAACTCATGCTATCAATCAATTTCATACTAACAACCAATACGAAATTATCTTCATGCTTTCAAGATCACATCTTGCAAACTAGATATATAAGATATCAAAATGCAACTAAAGCAATCATGCTCAATATACAATCCCGATTAATCATACTCATTATGCAATCTAGTGCAAACATTCTCATTATGCAATCTCGTGCAATACTATACTCCAATGCAATCTAGTGCAATACTAAACTCAAATGCAATCTCGTGCAATACTAAACTCAAATGCAATCTTGTGCAATACTATAAGTATACTCAACACTCGCTTGTAAAATAGAATACTTTTCTGTAGAGGTTTCATAGAGCCACAAGGACTCGCTTGCTTTCTTTCTTTTCTTAGAGTCGCAATGACTCGCTTTCTTTCTTTCTTTTCTTAGAGTCGCAATGACTCGCTTTTTGTACAAATGGAAGAGGTAGGAACTTCACCGTATCGTGAACGAACCTATCCGGGCACGGCGTCTAGCCGGCCTAATATTCATCTCGTCCACCGAACCACTCTCTTGGTTCTATGCTCAAACTCTATGGAATCAAGTATCGAACATTTAGCGTGCACACCCCCTGACCAGGATTCCAAGCCTGGCGGGCAGTTTCGAACCTCGTAACGTGGGAATACACCGCGTTACATTTACTGGGACCGCAATGTCCATAACTTTCATCTGAGAGGACATAGTCCAAACGGGTCCTCCAAACACAAGGTTTTCCTCACCATAGATATATATAGATATATCGCTCATGCATCTCATATATGCGACACTTAACTTATGCAAAAGACATGCACATACTTCTCAACTCATTCTCAAAGACAAGATAAAGATGCTCTACGTGGAATGAGATTTTTGAAAAATAATACGTAGGCTCACGTTGGCCACTTATGCACTTTTAAAACATGATTTACTTGGAATGCAATTTACTGTACAACATGCTTCAAATATATATATATATATATATATATATATATATATATATATATCACATTGAACTCTCAAGAACAAACAATCATACTAGTTGCAAAAGACATGCTCTGTACATTTCTATCATCAAATTAGGCGTCAAATTCCATTGATCATACAACACCATCTAGTCATGCTTTCTAATAAAACTTATTCACAAAGTGTTCATACTTCTCTATTTAATACTCAAATAGCATCAGGGGAATAAAAGAAAGCAATACCTAATACAGGGAACTTAAACAAATCATATTGTGAAGCAATTTCATCACTAAATCCATCATAACATGCTCATTTCTAATCCAAATCCGACGAAATCAAAGCCAAAACGTGCGTCAAGACGGCCCCGATGTACTGAGCCACAAGGGCCCGTGACACTTGGTCCAAAACAACACGTAGCTGAGCCACAAGGGCCCAGCCACTGCACAGAGATAACTCAGGGACCATGGGCGGGGCTCAGCATGGCCCGCCCCCTCAGGCCGTTAGATTGTGGGGCCTAGGCAACGGCCCTCTCCTAAGGACGTGCCCTAGGCCCAGCCGGCCACGGCTCTAGCCAACGGTCCCCTTGTTGGGCCGTTGGCTAGTGCCGTCACTTTATCTGGTGCACACTGTCTGTGCACCAGATGATCTTCTTTCATATGCAAATAAAGCTCAGACAATTCCAACTCATCCAAAACATTATCAACACATCATAGACAAGTAATAGATCACTTTCTAGCTCAAACAGATCAAAATCTAGCATTTCTACTCATTTCTACCTAAGAAACAAGGCTTCACAGAGCCAAAATCTTAAGTGGGAGTCCATGGGGTTATACCTTTGAAGCTTGCACTCCTATCTTGGATCTCTTCATCCTCCCAACTTAGCTAGCACCTCCTTCACCACCTAAACTCCCCAAACAAACCATACAAAGCTTAAGACTATAACCTCAGAGAATGGATGAAAGCTAGAAGGGAAATGGAAGGCTAGGATTGAATGGAGAAGGATGATGAAACTTACTGTGTTGTTCTTCTTTCTACTTGGAAGACAAAGCTTTGGTGAGGCAAAGAAAGAGATCAGGGAATCAATGAGGGAATAAGGTGAGTTTTATAGGGTGCAAAACCCTAGGATGATACTCAATGATTGGTGGAGGGCAAGATGGTAATTTGGTGGTTGTTCTAGAAATATCAGACAAGGAGGAAAAACTTTTGGTCCACCTTGCAACATGGACCATAGTCTAGAAAGGTGATTTTAAATAGTTTGGGGTCAAAATAGATTTTTCCATAGATGATTTCTAAACAAACACTTGGTTCAGATTTCTCCCGGTCTCACTTAGATTGGTTACTCAGTTTAAAACTGGGTAGACGAAGTACCCGAAAGTTTAGGATTTTGGAATTAAAATAAGTTCCGGTGTTGAATAAATTTAAAATGTAACTCAAAATAATTTATTCAAACACCAATTTATTTTTTTTTAAAAAAAAAATAATGGAGTGAAAACGGCTATTTTGGAATTTCTTAAAATTGGATTTATAAAATTAAATTTTGGGTTGTCACACCTCCGGCCACTATCTCTACGCCGACGACAGCTCATGATTCACCGGCGGTAGCCCCCGTAAAACCCCCTGTCGACCGGGAGTCGGGCTTCTTTGATGTTTTAGACTGGCCGGTGGGTCGTCGCTCGTCCCTCCGCGAGGTCGACTTCCTTCATGCCCGGCTTTTGGGCACACTTTGTTGAGGTCGATATAATCCACACACATCCTCCACGCAGGCAGCTTGGGTACTAACACCACGTTGGCCAGCCAGCTGGGATATTTAGCTTCTAGGATGTGCCCTGCAGCTAGTAAAGTGTCCACCTCCTGCTTCACAAAGTCTCGTAGGTCATTTGACAAATATCTCATTTTCTAGGTTATGGGCTTAAGACCGGGATCGACTCGTTGTTAAGAATAAGGCTCAACTCATTACAAAAGGCTACTGCCAGGAAGAAGGAATAGATTTTGATGAAACCTTCACTCCTGTAGCCAGATTGGAGGCCATTCGAATCTTTTTAGCCTTTGCAGCATACAAGGATTTCAAGGTATTCCAAATGGATGTTAAAAGTGTATTCCTCAATGGTCTACTTGAAGAAGAAGTATATGTGGAGCAACCTCTAGGTTTTCAAACGGAAATAGGTTTGTATAAAGTCTACAAGCTGAAAAACACCTTTTATGGATTGAAACAAGCGACAAGAACTTGGTATGACACTCTCTCGTGCTTCCTAGTCAATTGTGGAATTCACGAAGGGACAAGTCTTATACCAAACCAATGTGGAGTTTGTTAGTGTTTAATATTGTAAACTCTATTTTATGATTGGCTATATTATGGCAAATTAGATAAGACATTTTAGAAACTGAAGAAGACTCTGACAGAACAGATCCTACACCAGTCGTATTTTGGAAACTAGCTGGTGATCTTCATCGACTTTCCTTCAGGACCGGCGGAACAGTTACCATATTGAGGATTTTAGAAACCATGCTTGATGAAGTCAGAATTACCAAAACGGAGACATGGCATGCAAGTAATCTTTGTCTACAAGGAAACCCTAGAAGATTACTTGTCATTCAAGATTCAAAGATCCTATTTATAATAGAAGGATCTTGAAGCCTAGAGACTTTACACTATTCGAGAGGCTCCTTCTATGTGCAACTGAAAGTTTATTCTCCGAATCTTCTTCTTCTCAATACATTCATATTCAGAGCTAATGCGACTTATTGAGAAGACATTCTTCATAGTGCTGAATTGTGGACCGTACTCCATACAAATGTGGTGCAGTGGTGGATGAGTTAGTGAGACGGACAACTATAACGTGGATCTCCAAATGAGGGACTCTTTGGACTGCTGATTGCATGGATCTCTGCCTCAATAATCCTCTATAAGCTTCATCAGATTGGATACTTACCTTGTGAGGTATAGAACACATTGGGTTGAGATTGCGATCTCTTTGCCATCTGTATGATTGACTGGTTGAGATAGCGGATTGGACTCACTGATGGTGGCCCCCCAAACGTAGATACTATTGTATCGAACTTGGTAAACAATATCGTGTGCCTTTCGTGTTTGTTTGAGTTAATTTCCGTACTTCGTCTTATCTCTAGTTCACTAACTGTTCATCCACACCTATACTGGGTTAGCGATAAGACCGATACTTAAATATAGTTATACTGAATTATAATTAGACACACTATATACACGAATAAAGTAATTTCATGATGGTTAATCGAAATTGATTTCCGGTCAAATGGAAAACAAGTCCATTTTTTCGAAACATGACTTCCCCTTTTTTTGGGGAAATCATTTTCCGAAAAACCCAAAGTAACTTTTTTTCCTATTCTCCATCATCTTCGTTGGTTTTTGTTGGGAACCATATTGGTTCTCAACGGAAACCAGATTAACTGGTTTCCCAACGAAAACCATTTACTAGTTTCCGTTGAAAACCATAATCTTTTCTGGTTTTCGGCTACGGAAACCTGTTTTTTTTTTTTAATTAATTTATTTATTTATGAAACCATTGCTCTTTAAAAAAAAAAAAAAAAAAAAAAAAACCTTTTTAAAAATAATATTGATTTTTAATACAATTCTGCTCATTTTCTGTAAAATAATTCAAACACACTAACCTTAAGATAGTTTTCTGAAATGTAACCAAACAATAGAAAGAAAAATATTTTCTAAAAAATGACTCATTTTATGGAAAATATTTTTCAAATGTCATTTTCATAGTTTCCAAACACACCGTACCCTTAATGTAACATCTTTTGATTGATAACTAAATTCATTTTTTAATTAGTGATAGATCAGTCAATTCATGAATATCTAATAAATGAAAGTCACTAATTTATTACTATTTATTTTTACATCATTATTTGAACACACATCAAAATCAAAATATAATATAATATAATCTAAAAACATAATAAGTCTCAATCAAAGTTATACCCCTCATTTATGTCCATGTTTTTAATGCTAATCATTTTGTACATTGTGCTTTTAGAGTTGTATTATACAATTTTTTGGACAAAAATACCCTTACTCCGTTATAACTTCCGTTATCTTTTCCATTACTTTTACCATGCACATGCATCTACCATATCTTTTCTTATATTCTTTAATCTAAGTGAAATACAATTTATTTATTATATTAATCTAATATATAATGTTTTATAAATATTGTTATAATTAGTAAAAATTTGTTAACTATTTTTAAAAATATAAATATTGGGCATATGTTTTTACGCATCGCGCATAGAAAAGACTAGTAATATTAATAAGATTTAAATCAATTATTAAATAGTCAAACTTGTTCAAGTCAACTAATTTTTGGTTGATCAATCACTAACCAAACACCCAAAAATGTTGCAAAATGTCAACAAAAGATGCAGACATAATAACAAAAAGAAATTTGCCCTGCCAGATTGAAAGAGAGAGACTTTCAGGAATATGCAGCGCGTGTGAAATGCGAAGGAGGGATTGCCAAAAGCAAAACTTTTTTTTTTGCCACGAAAGCAGATCGATCGGAGTTGAGGAACAATGATCACCCCAAGAGTCTGGTTCCGTTTGTTGACCGTGTTCATACATATCTTGGTTGTAGCAGCATCCACGAATACAAGTGATCGTAAGTTGCTCACTCTCAAGTCTCATCTATATAATCAAAAGATGTTAGTTTAATCAGCCTGCTAAACTTCTGCTCTTAATTTACACAGCCAAAACTGGCCTGCCCCCACCCCTTAGTTTTCTGAAAAATCTCTCTTACTCTATTTTGACCTTACAGACATTTAGTTGGAAAAAAGGAAATTAGGAGGAAAACTCTACATATAACTAGGTTTTAATGTAACTCTATTTTTATTGGTTATACTATAACTACGACTATCTCTTGTATTTTATATATACACATGTTCATGCACTTTGTAGAAATGATTGATCAATAATAAAACTTTACCTATAATTTATTGTTTCTCGTAATTAAGGCATCTCCAACCCTTTTCTCTTTATCTCTCCATTTTGTAGATCCAATTCCTACGCATCAATGCATAATCTCCTTCCTTATTTTTTTTTCTCCCGAAAATGATAGATGGACTCCATAGGGTATAACTCCTAAGTGTTCAAATTTTATTAAAAAAAAAAAGGGATAAAAATTATCATCCATCCTCTTATATTAAACACTCAAAGCATGACCCGGAGTTGAAAATGGGACAGGTAAAATTGCTCTTTTTCTCCAATTCTTTTTCATTTTTTGTCACCTTTTTGTAGGCCTACACTCCACTCACTCACTCACTCACTCTCTCTCTCTCTCTCTCTCTCTATATATATATATATATATATATATATATATATATATATATATATATATTATTTTATTCACTTTTCTATAATTAATAATTTCACTTTTATAATTATAATTATAATTACAATTTTTTAAAAATAAATTTGAATAAGGAAATAAAATAGATTTTAATTATAAAATATAATTTCATAAACTAATCAAAATATAATTTCATAAATTAAAATTCGCATTCGAAATCATCTACGGAACAAATTAATATTTGAAAGCAAATACAAAATTTTAAATACTAAATATACCAACAATTAATACAATTACAAATTTTAAAAATAAATTAAAATCGAAAAATAAAAAATTAAAATTTAAAAATATAATACAAAATACGTGGCCACGCACTTGCTCCCACTATTGTAAAAATCGGTCTAGGCCCCCGCCTAACTTGGTTGACTCGGCCGCTTAATGCCTAACTCGATCTAGTTAACTCGTCTATTTCGATCGAGTTAACCCAGTGAGCTCGGCCTTACTAATTTTTTTTCATTATATATATATATGACATATATATACACCACACACATGCACTATTTTTATTTTTTTTAGTTAGCCCCGTAGGCACTAGCCTATATTGTCTAGGCTCTAGATATTTCTCTATTGTCGGATTAGTGCCAAGCAGTTATTGTAACCATGCTTAGTCCTGAAAGAATAATCCCTCCCGAGCAACCGAGTCTATTCTTTTAACAAACTAAATAATGGATAAAATCTCTATTCTATTCTATTCTTTATTATTAACATTCTTATTCATTCAAGATCAAGATCCATTACGGGAACCAAATATGCTGTTAGAGTTTTTGGTGTGGAATTGGGACTTCTTCTATAATTCATTATGAATATGTCATGATTCTAGAAGGTGAAACCCCATTGATGAAGGCTAATAGCAAGGAGAAAGATCAGGCAGGAAAGCAGTTTGCAGAAGACAGCTTTAAATCAAAAGTCAAGGACCAAAACGCTGTCGTTTTGGGTTAATTCGAATAAACAAGTCACTTATCTAAACGACGGCGTATGAAGGGGAGTCGTTGGAGCCGTTGCGGAGAAGAGCTAAACGTCGTCGTTTGAAGCTAGCCGTTGGAAGAAGTTGAAAACCTCCTCAACGACGCCGTTTGGATACAAACACAGTACAAAATGCTCAGCGTGAAAAGGGGAGTTGGTTAGGATATTTCTGATTTGTTCTGACTTGTTTTTGATATTTATTGTAAGGTTTTTGGTTTTTGGAGGATTATTATGCTTCTGGACATTTCTTTCGAAAGAGATAAACCCTAATCTATCTTCTTTACCTCCATTCTTCTTCCTCTTTAACTCCTTCTTTCCTTTATCCCCAAATTCTGTTCTGTGTTTTTTAGAGCTCATTTGCAGGTCTGTAACAGAATAGACTAGTTACTTTTTGAGTTTTTGCAGTATAATGTCCATGTGAATATGCGATTGTTGGATATTTTGATATGAGGGTTTTCAATTAGCAACCTCTTATTCTGTCTAGGTTTAGGGATGTCTAACGCTCTAGCATTATAACTTCTGTGACTTCTCAATCATTTCTCTGTGAATTAATTTCTAGGTCTAGGGATGTCTAACGCTCTAGCATTTAACCATGTCTTATTTGTGAATTTTAGTGTGTGTTTACTAATTGGGGTGAAATTATTATTTGAATGGAATCATGGATATTTCTACCCCGGTGAAAATTTCCAGTAATTTCAGTTATCAGATGCCATTATGCCAGTGGTATCGCACACTTTGAGTGCTATTGGAGTTGTGATTCTGTTTTTGCATTAAATCCTGTGTTTTCTGAGCTGGTTTCATAACTTTTTCTGTGAATTTTCCATTCTTTAATTCATTTTGATGTGAAGAAAAAAACTCCACTTTGATTTTCAGTTGCTGCTCTAAACTCTCTCAAGACTGAGTGGGAGAATGTACCACCCAATTGGGATGGTTCAGATCCTTGTGGGGACCACTGGGATGGGATTAAATGCTTTGATTCACATGTGGTTTCAATGTAAGAAAGTTCCCTTTTACCTCTTATGTATTAATTTAAGTCCAATAACATTAAGAGCTGATGCAGTTATTCATAATTGTAGAAAGTTATCAAGCATGAGTCTGAGTGGTCGGCTATCTGGAGGCATAGATGGGTTGTCATGGTTGAACACCTTGTAAGTCTTCCATTCTGATTTCTTGTATGTCCCTGCATTGTACTCCCTCTGTCCATTTTATATGTCGTACTTACTATTCATTGGTCAAACTAACTCTTTCTTCTTTGTTTATTTTCTTTAGTATTTTTTAGTTATTTTTAAATTTGATTTTTTGTGTTTAGTAGTACTTTTAGTGTAGTTTCTAAATATATAAATTTTGTATACTAATACTAAACTTAATTTTATGAAAAATTAAATTAAAAATAACTTCAGTCAAGCCTCGTTAACCGAACTAGATACATAAAATGGGACGGAGGGAGTAACTTATTATTATACAATTCTATTATGTTCTATCTGGAGACATAGATGAGTTGGTGAATATTAGATTCTTCGTGCAGGGATCTATCAAACAACATTGGTCTAAAAGGAACTTTACCATCTTCGATTGGAAAATTGAAGAAGCTTAGAATCTTGTAAGAAATTTGTCAAATAGGACTTAATACAGCTTCTATGCTTACAATTGATATGAAGTATGAAGTAATAGTTCTCTTGCTTCTTAATGCAGAATGTTAGTTGGTTGCAGTTTCTTTGGTCCAATTCCAGATTCAATTGGATCCCTGCAGCGGCTGGTTTATTTGTAAGAATATCAATAGAATTTTGAAGTATTTTAATGCAATATTTTAGCTCAAAGTTTATGAGTATGGGGTTCTTACTTCTTAATTGAATATTAGTTCAAAGGATCCTTTCATTTTCTCCAACACTACTAAGTATTGGGATCACATGTTTCATTATGTTTTTCATTGAGTTTTAAAATGATTTACATGTTTAATACTGTAGTTTTCTTGAACCCTATTCTCATTTAACTTTCTGAAAATTTATTTATTTATTTAATTTTTACTGCCTTTGTGCAGATCTCTGGCTTCTAACAGCTTCAATGGGTCAATCCCACATTCAATAGGAAACTTGTCTACGCTTTCATGGTTAGATTTGAGCGATAATGAACTTACTGGTACTATCCCAGTCTCTAATCACATGCAACCTGGTTTGGACCAGTTATTCAGTCTCGAACACTTGTAAGTCATCTCTTCAAAAACTTTATGATATAATAAGGTCTTTTGTCTTCCTCTTATCTTTGTAGTAATTATATTAAGGTTGGCTATACTTCTCATGCAGCCATTTAGCCAAGAATAAGCTCTCTGGCACCATCCTTCCGGAACTCTTCAATCATTTAGTGATGCTAAAACATGTGTAAGTATGTGCCAGATAAGCAAGACATTATTTTATATATGTTCTCAAAACTATATATGGTTTTTGTTACATCCAACTTGAATGTGAGTATTGGAGTGTTTATGAATGCATTTTAATTGAGGATACATACATACATGTGTTTGTGTGTGTATGTGTGTGTGTGTGTAGCACTATCATGAAGAATGTTGCTCTTTTGTCATGAGTAGGATTCTTGATCACAATCAACTGAGTGGTGAAATACCTCAAACTCTAGGACTTGTGCAGACTTTAGAAGTTGTGTGAGTATCTCTGCCTTAGCTGCAAATGCTATACTTGTGTATGTTTTCCTCAGCTTTTGACATTATTGTCCTCTGAATGGTTTGTTCAAAACAGAAGACTGGATTCAAATTTACTAAATGGATCTATTCCGGACAACCTTAACAACCTTATGAATTTACATGAGCTGTAAGCACATTGAGGAGAAAATTATGGATTTATTTGCATTTAGTCTTATTTTTGGTAACATGTAATTATGTTTCTTTGTTTCCTTTGGTTTTTGTTCCTTCTTTTTTTTTTTTTTTTTTTTTTTCCAGGTACTTGTCTATTAACATTCTGACAGGACCTACTCCCAACCTAACAGGGATGAATAACCTTTACTATTTGTAAGTTGTTTGGTCTTCCAACTCTCAATTTTGCAGCATCATTTGTAAAACAGAATTTTTTATTTAAAAAATGCTTATGAAAATAGAGGCTAAAGAAAATGCTTCCCTGTTTGTATGTGTTAATGCAACTAGATATTATTCTCTAAACCAGTTTGCTCCGCTGATTTTGCAGGGAACTGAGCAATAATAGTTTTAACGCCTCAGAGGTTCCACCATGGTTTTTAAGCCTTCTGTCGTTAACGACAATGTAGTCTCTCTGTCAGCAGTGTGTGTGTGACATGAAAAATACTCTCTTTTGCTCTTTCTATTCAAGTCATTAATTAGCATAGTTGAAAAAATCGCTAGGCACTCCTCGGGCGTTCGGGGGGCGCCTAATGCCTAGGGTGGCTAGGCGGTGATTAATTGGGCGCCTAGGCGCCCATGTATTTTTTTATTTTTTAAAAATTTGTTTAAATTTTTTAAGACTTGATAATTATAAACTATTTAATACTTTAATAGTTAATACTAAAATATTAAATATTAACCTAAAAAACATCTAGAGTTTGAACAATTTAGGATTATTTCTTTCACTCAAAACGATGTCGTTTTGTGTGAAATAACCCATTTAAAAAAGAAGGGAACAATAGCTAATCGACTGACTAGGCGACCTAGTCAGTGCCTTCAGCGCCTAGGCGGCCGCCTAGACCACCGATTATGGTGATACGCTAGGCGGCTGGCCGGCGCCTAGGCGCCGATTAATCGGTGCCTGGGCGGGATTTTTGTAACATGTTAATTAGGCATACTGCAGATATTCAATATATGATCTTTTTTTTGCTTGTACCCCTTTCTTTAATGAAAAAAAAAAAAAAAAAAAAAAAAGAAGAAGAAAAGATAAAAAGCTGAAGTTATAGGTCTTATCCAACTAAAATTCAGTATGTAATCCTCATCCAGATGAAGTGTGCAATATTGATTGAACATACCCATGTTCAATGTAGATTTGGATGAAGTAACAAAGTTTCATACCCTTTGCATTTTTTAATCAAATATTGTGTACGTTTTTGTACTACTTGTAAATTGGCTAGATATATGTGGCTGCAATCCTCTTTTGTGAATTGTAAGATGTATTTTTTAAATGCAATATGACAGATACATGGTGAACACAAATCTTAAAGGGTCAATCCCACCTGATGTCTTAAGCCTTCCTCAATTGGAGACAATGTAAGTGTCATTTTTGTTAAGAAAAAAGAATTTCATTTTTGAGAATTGAGATATGTGTCTCTGTGAAAAGCAATGATTTATTGGGTGATTATTCAGGAATCTGACATATTTTTTATTTTTAACAGAGTGTTATCCAACAACAATCTTTATGGAACATTGGACATAGGCAGCAACTACAACAAAAATTTGACCCTTGATTTGCAAAATAATTTCATCTCAGATTTTAAACAGGGAACTGGATATAATATGGAGATAATGTAAGAAAGAATATTAAATAGCTTGCTGATCTTTTCACTTTTTACCAACAAATTAAATTGTAGTTTTCAGATTGATCAATATTCAATATTGCTTACCATATTGTAAACCTTTGCTTTATAATCCCCGACTTCATTTTCATTTCCTTGGAAGGTAATATCTATTTACTTCTTGCAGGCTTAGTGGGAATCCCATTTGCAGGGGAAATAAAGCAACAGAGAAATATTGTTTTATCCAGAAGAACAACAATCCATTGTTGTCACTAAATTCCTGTTCTGCTGCCCAAGATTGTGATTCAGGCAAAATACGAAGTCCTACTTGCATGTGTTCATATCCTCAAACTGGAACTCTGCACTTCTTTTCCTATTCCTTCTCAAACTTTGAGAACTGGACTTATTATACAACCCTTGATGACTCTTTGATGTCTGCATTCCTATCCAGTGAATTACCTGTGGATTCAGTTTGTGTTACTGATCCAACCATTGATGTTTATTCATACCTCCAGTTCAGAGTGAAAGTCTGTCCTTTTAGGAAAGATACTTTCAACAGAACTGAAGTTTCGGATATCGGTTTCCTGTTAAACTATCAAGATTTCCCGCTTCAACAATATGGACCATACTTGTATATTGCTGATGATTATTGCTGTTTTGGAGGTAATAGACAAATACCAGAGCCACATTGTAATATTTCTAGTTTACTTGAATCTGAAATTTACTTTCCCTTATAACAGGAGTGAACAAGTCATCACATACCAGCATCATTGTTGGCGTCTCAGTAGGCGCTTCTGTTTTGTTCATGTTAATTGTATGTTCTGCAATCTATGCTTTTCTCCAGAGGTCAAGGGCAAAAAGAGCTACTAAAAAGAGCGACCCTTTTGGTAAAGATTAATTCTCAATCAAGGAAGACTTACTCTCTAGCTTGTAGACTTTTGGATCTTCATCTTTATTTTAACATGTCTACAACACACATACATGCAGCCTCTTGGGATGGTGATAAGAGTGGTAGCATTCCACAACTTAAAGGAGTAAGGTGGTTCTCATTTGAAATGATACGGAAATGCACAGACAACTTTTCAGATACCAATTGCATTGGATATGGGGGTTATGGGAAGGTACTGCAAATGCTCACTATTCCAAGCCTTAACCCTGGTCAGCTATATATACAGATTGCTTTTCTTGATTTTGTCCTTCCTTGCGAGGAATCCTGACATATATATTTAATTATATATGTTTCTTCACTAATTTAATGTTATCTCTGCTTTCCTATATACAAAAGTCCCTAGTTATGAAGGCATTCTAATGCATTGTAACTGGATTATTGACATTCTGTGAGTTATATATAATTTTAAGCTGAATATATATATATATATATATATATATATATATATATATATAGAAATGGGTTCCCGTGCTGTTGGCCTTCTTAGGTGCGGTTGTGCAGTTGCTTAGGTGCGTGGTTTGTGTGTTTAAGGTGCGTCAGTGTTGAAACTTAAGGTGCGTGGTTTTTCTTCTTAAGGTGTGTTGTTTTCCTTCTTAAGGTGCATGATTTGTATGTTTAAGGTGCGTCATTTTAGAACCTTAGGTGCGTCGTTTGTGTTCTTAAGGTGCATCTTTTTGAGTCAACTGCACAAGCACAACCGCACGGGAAGCTATACTCGCACCTGAACCCTTCCATATATATATATATATATATATATGAATGTGTTCAGGTGCGAACGGTGCTCCCAAAAGAGAACTCAGAACGCATGACATCCGTCCACGTGTTCAGATAGAAGTGCAAGTAAAATGTATTACAAGTGCAAGTAAAATGTATTACAGGTGCAAGTAAAATTTACACTAAGCATCAATACTAGTTGCACCTAACGTTATAATTAGTTGCACCTAACGTTATAACTAGTTGCATCTAACATTATAATTAGTTGCATCTAGGTGCACGAATGTTAATCAGGTAAATTAGTTGCACTTGTAAGTGATTTTATTTGCACATTTTACTTGCAAAGGTGCACCAGTTACTTACACTTATAACACATGTACTTGCACCAAAGTTTGAGTTATTTACGAAAATGCTACCGCGTCGTTTTTTTTAAATTACATCTGATTCGTTGATCTGTACACGTGGACAGTGGTAAATGGTTCTTATTCTCTCCTAGGCGCTTATTCTCAGTTCTCGTGTGGTTGTGCGGTTAAATTTGAGCCATTGATCTTGCTTAAATCAACGTCCATGATTACCAAAATTAAAAAGAAACGCAGTGGCAATTTGATAATTTTTGCATCTAGGTCAATTTTAAGGTGCGTGATTTTCTTTCTTACGGTGCATGGTTTTTGTGCTTAAGGTGCATGGGTTGTATGCAGGTGAGTAGTTGTTGAAACTTAAGGTGCGTGATTTTTGTGCTTTAAGATGCGTGATTTTTGTACTTATGGTGTGTGGTTTGTGTGCTTTAAGGTGAGTAGTTATTGAAGCTTAAGGTGCGTCAACTTGAAGCTTAAGGTGCGTGATTTGTATGCTTAAGTTGCGTGAGTTGTTGAAACTTAATGTGCGTCATTTTAAAACCTTAGGTGCGTGGTTTGTGTTCTTAAGGTGCGTGAGTTTTGTGCTTAAGGTGAGTAGTAGTTGAAACTTAAGGTGCGTCAACCGCACGGGAAGCTATACCTGCACCTGAACCCTTCCCCCCCCTTCTCTCTCTCTCTCTATCTATCTATCTATCTATATATATATATATATATATATATATATATATATATATATATATATATATATATATATATATATATATTTTGAATCAAATATGGCAGCCCCTCCAGGTGTGACGGTGCGGACAGATTTAGTCCACTCGATGAGCATGAAAATGGGAAAAAACGTGGTGACGTTTTTGTAATTTCTTGCAGAAAGTATATCCCTGTGGTGCATTAAGTGCTTGTATGTGGTGTGTTAAGTGCTTATATGTGGATCATTTAGTAGTGATCTATGGTGCACCACAAAGTGCAAGTTTGTGGTGCACATGAAAATGCTTGGCGGTACATTTGGACTCAAAGCACCATCAAGCATATCTAAATGTACCAGTCATTACAGGGAATTACCAGAATGCCGCTGTAACTTTTTTTCCCTTTTATTGATTTTGAGCCATTGATCTAAGCTCATCCAATGACCAGATCTGGACGCACTGTCGCACCTAGGGAGGTTGCCGCACTTGAACTCGGATATATATATATATATATATATATATATATATATATATATATATATATATATATCGTGTCGATTTAGACATGTGGACAACTGCAAGTGGTTCTTATTTCTCTCCGGGGCGCCCGTTCTCACCTGAGCGTGCCCATATATATATATATATATATATATATATATATATATATATATATATATGTTCAGACTTCAGACTCATGTGTATCATTGACAGGTCTATAGAGGACTTCTTGCCCCAGGGGAGTTAGTTGCCATCAAACGAGCTCAGCAGGGATCATTGCAGGGAGCATTAGAGTTCAAAACAGAAATTGAGCTTCTGTCCAGAATTCACCATAAGAATGTAGTCAACCTTGTGGGGTTCTGTTATGAGCAAGGTGAACAAATGCTTGTTTATGAGTACATTCCAAATGGTACTCTAAGGGAAAGCCTTTCAGGTAAATCAATTTTCTGATTCTTTAATGTACTTGAACATTGCATCTGTCTGTAATTTCAAGTGAAACAGAAGTGCTAAGTGGTGCTTATACTAAAAAGTGTGTGATAATGTGCATACAGGAAAGTCTGGTTTTCAATTAAATTGGACGAGGAGACTGAAAATAGCCCTTGATGCTGCCAGAGGGTTGGCTTATTTACACGAGCTCGCTGATCCTCCTATCATACACAGAGATGTTAAGTCCAGTAACATTTTGTTGGATGATAATTTGAATGCTGAAGTTGCAGATTTTGGCATTTCAAAACTTTTGGGAGATTCTGACAAGGGCCATGTCAGCACTCAAGTCAAAGGCACATTTGTGAGCATAACATAACCATCCACAAAAACTTTACAAAATAAAATTATATATGCATTCCCTAGTTAAAATATGCTTCAGATGATTCACATTTTTGAATTCTGTGTATGTTTAGGGATACCTCGACCCTGAATACTACATGACTCAGCAGCTAACAGATAGAAGCGATGTATACAGCTTCGGAGTGGTCCTGTTGGAGCTCATAACTGCAAAACCTCCTATAGAACGAGGAAACCATATAGTGAAAGTGGTGTCTGAAGCAATGGATGATCAAAGCAATAGTAGAAAACTTGATCAGGTGATAGATGTGATTCTCACACCTTGTACAAACCTTAAGGGCCTGCAGAAGTTTATGAACTTGGCCATGAGTTGTGTACGAGAATCTGCAGCGGAGAGGCCTTCAATGGGGGAGGTGGTGAGGGAGATTGAGAATATCATTCAGATGGCTGAGGAAGTACTATTCACTTCATCTTCTAGCTTTGATGGTATTGATGACAGTTGGAATAGTAACTTACTTTGACAAACACTATGAACACAAAATCACTTTAATACATTCTCACACCCACACACAAATTGCAATTACATTTGTAATATAAACTAAATGTTTGAAATTTATATAGTTAATGGTTGCTTGAGGCCAGTTTCAAGCATGTTAATTGTTGAGATTAACAAAAGTTTTTCAAGGAAAAAGTTTTCTTTAAATTTGAGAAGAAAAAAAAAAGACATTTCCATCCGTTTGATTCATGGAAAATTTTTTTTACAGGATTTTTTTATTTTATTTTTGAGGAAAAAGTTATTCAAAACGATGGTGTGATATTTTGTTTTTTATGAAAGTTGGAAATAAAGTATCACATGATTGGACAATTTTGTCCTTATTACTTTTATTATCATTATCATTGTGTAGTTATATTTTAGTCTTTACCATTTTAACCCAACCAAATAACGGAGTCAATATTTTCAATAATTTCTTTTTTACTAACCAAATAATGGAAACAATTTTTATAGTAAAGCCTAAAAGAATAAGAGTAACACTTGTGTGAGACTGAACCTTTGATTAATGAATTGGATCTTTAACCACATTAATCAAAGACCCGACTCATCTCACGGACAATCCGTGAGACGGTCTCAAACAAATTTTTGCCAAAGCATTAAAGTCTATAACTAAAAACTCCTAATTTTCTAACAAGACATTTGGTTAAATGTAGTTATAATTTAACTGCAACCTATATTTTTGTGAAACACAATTACATTGTTTGATTAAATGCAATTACAATTTTATAGAATTGTAATTTTCTCTATTTGTAGGATTGAAATTCATACAGCTCATTCTATGAATTCCAATTTTGTAATGAATAGAAAAGAAGAAAAAAAGTTATAACATTATCTTTGATGATGATTATTGTATTACTAGATTTTTACGCACATTGCGCGATTGAGATAATGTCCAATGTTTTTTTTTTTTAATTAAGTACTTTAAAGTATATCAATGCAAGATTATATTGGAATTGTTCATGCATAGATAATTGAATGTTAAATTTTCGTTTTTAAATAAGCAATTCTAAGTTTACAAATGCAAGATAATATAGTCAAGATTGATTATAATTGTCAATAAAATAAATGTATAAGTATGGTTGAAACTTGAAACCAAACCAAATATTGATGACAGTTGGAATAGTAACTTACTTTGACAAACACTATGAACACAAAATCACTTTAATACATTCTCACACCCACACACAAATTGCAATTACATTTGTAATATAAACTAAATGTTTGAAATTTATATAGTTAATGGTTTCTTGAGGCCAGTTTCAAGCATGTTTTTTTTTTAGATTAACAAAAGTTTTTCAAGGAAAAAGTTTTCCTTAAATTTGAGAAGAAAAAAAAAAAGACATTTCCATCCGTTTGGTTCATGGAAAACTTTTTCTACAAGATTTTTTTATTTTTATTTTTGAGGAAAAAGTTTTTCAAGACGAAGGTGTGATATTTTGTTTTTTTTTTTAAAGTTGGAAATAAAGTATCACATGATTGGACAATTTTACCCTTATTACTTTTATTATCATTATCATTGTGTAGTTATATTTTAGTCTTTACAATTCTAACCCAACCAAATAACGGAGTCAATATTCTCAATAATTTCTTTTCTACTAACTAAATAATGGAAACAATTTTTATAGTAAAGCGTAAAAGAATAAGTATGAATTGGATCTTTGACCACATTAATCAAAGATCCGACCCGTCTCACGGATTGTGACCTGTGAGACGGTCTCACACAAATTTTTGTCAAAGCATAAAAGTCTATAACTAAAAACTCTTAATTTTCTAACAAGACATTTGGTTAAATGTAGTTATAATTTAACTGCAACCTACATTTTTGCGAAGCACAATTACATTGTTTGATTAGATATAATTACAATTTTATAGAATTGTAATTGTAATTTTCTCTATTTGTAGGATTGAAATTCATACATCTCATCCTATAAATTCCAATTTTGTAATGAATAGAAAAGAAGAAAAAAAGTTATAGCATTATCTTTGATGATGATTATTGTATTATTATTCTTACCAAAGAATATTTTAATTTTTTCCTTTCAATTCCTATAAATTTTATTATTATCTAACAAATGTAATTTAAATTTTTATTTTATTTTCTTATATTCATTTCCATGAAATTAACATTATATTCTCCTAAGTCTCCGTCTGCACTCTGCGTACTGTGTTTGTGCCCTAAATCCTAAATGCTAAATTCCTAATTCCTTAATCATTAATGTCGTCCGCGACAACCGACAACCTAATTCTCTAATGCCGTCTGTGACGTACTCGGCGACGGTACTCGAACTCGGCTACGGCAAGCGGCGCAAGCCCAGGTCTCCTTTCTCCTTACTCCGTACTCGGCGTTCGACAGTAGGTGCTCCGGTCTCCCTTCTCTGTTCTCCCTTCTCGGCGTCTCCGGTCTCCCTTCTCCCTTCTCCATTCGGCAGACCGGCAGTAGCTCTAGCTCTAGGTAAACACTAAACAATATTTAGTAAGTATTTAGTAATTAGTTACTTATTATTATTGTTGTTGAGTAACTGATTTGTTGTTAAAATGTTACTATGTTAGTTATAATGTGATTAGTGTCTTACATGCTTAGTTGCTTACTGCTTACTGTGAGTCTGTGACTCTGTGAGCATCTGTATAACATTTTAAATTATGTTTTGAGTGTTTGGCTTCTTTTGGACTTTTGATCGATTGGAACTTGAAAACTTTGATTGTTGATTGTTGAGTATTGTCACTATTGTGTTGGAAACTTTGGAAGTTGAAACTTTGAAATTTGAATGTTGAATTTTGTGTTTGAACTTGGAAGAATTGGAACATTTTTAAATTTTTATGTACTAATTTAGTACTGTAATTTAGTAATTTTGTTTAATTGTGTAAATATTTGTGTAAAATTTAATGTACTAACTACAATTTTGTTTGATAATTGATATAAACCATATATTATTAATTTGCTATAAATTAGAATGTTAGATTATTATTGTAATCTAATTACAAAGCTACAAATTGTACAATTTGTAAGTGTAGTTGACTAATTTTGCATATTTGTTAATTTTAATAAATGATTTGAAAAAAAAATAGTACGAACTGGAGGACTGACCGCCAGACGACAAGTTGGGTTTCATAATCCCAACCTGTTTAGAAAACGGCCTGCCCGACCCGTTTTGGTAAACCCTGGTTGGGCCAGGATTGTACAATTTTGTAAGTGTAATTGACTAATTTTGTGTATTTGTTAATTTTAATAAATGATTTTTTTTAAAAAAATAGTACGGACTGGAGGGCTAGCCCATTAGCCCGCCAGACGACAGGTTGGGTTTCATAATCCCAACCTGTTTAGAAAATGACCTGCCCGACCTATTTTGGTAAAACACGGGCCGGGCCAGGATGGCCCAGCTCTACAGCCTCATGTCTACAGGCCGATAATGTGATCTCATTTGGTTTAACATTGGTCTTTTTCATTTCTTTGAGCAACCCAATGGCATTGTGAGCCCTTCCATGATTTGCAAGACCTCCCATGACAGGGAGTACACTGATTCTATAATTTTTTTTTCCAGTCATGCTAAATGTACAGCTTGGGGCCAAACTTCCAATATAGCATTTGTCTACAATATTTGGGCCTAAGGGAGAAATTTTTAGTATGCTTCAGCCTAGCCCATGAAGAGAACTTTTTCAAAAGTTCATAACAATTTTGCAAATAGATCGCGGCAAATTATGCCCTGGACCCGTGTCCACAGTGAACTGTGGACACGGACCCAAAACGACGTCGTTTTTCAAAAAAAATGCGTCATTTAGTTAAAAAAAAAAAACCGCGCGCATTTTGTCGTTAACGGCATTAACGGCGTTATTTTTTTTTTTTTTTTGGATTATGAATGTACAGTTATGCCGTTATGAATGTACAGTTATGCAATTATGAAATTATGATCACAGAGCTTTAACATTATGAACTTACAATTATGAACATATATAGTGATAAAATTATGACCATGGAGCTTTAAAATTGTGAATATAGAGCTTCGAAGATTATGAATGTACAGTTATGGAGTTATAAATCTACAGTTATGGAGTTATGAATCTACAGTTATGAGATTATGAATCTACAGTTATGGAATTATGAATGTACAGTTATTGATCGAATTATGAACAAAGAGCTCTAACATTATGAACTTACAATTATGAACATATAGTGATAAAATTATGAACATAGAGCTCTAAAATTGTGAACATAGAGCTTCGAAAATTATGAATGTACAATTATGGAGTTATGAATGTACAGTTATGGAGTTATGAATGTACAGTTATAGATTTATAAACATACAATTATGGAGTTATGAATGTACAGTTATTAATAATATAGTAATAAAATTATAAACATATAATCCTATAACGAAGCCGTCTGAAATTTTTTTTTAAAAAAAAAAGGAAATATCAGTGCCTAACAGCACTGTTACCTGTGTCCAGCAAGCATGCTGGACACAGGTCCAACGCATAACGACTAATAGATCGCGCTACTACAGAGTTGACGTTGTATGCCTATAAAATAAAGAAAAAGAAATAAAATACTACTCCGTATATGACATCAGTTAAATGTAGGCATGTGCACAGTTCGGGTTCGGACGGTTCGGGTGTCGGACTAGTCCACCCGTTCGGATTTCGGTTTTCTAAATTAATATCCTATCCGACTTTTTTTTGTACTATACTCCATTCGGGTTAAGTTGGTTCGGATATCGGACGGTTCGGATGTAACTTCGGGTTTGTTCGGATTTCATATTCAACAATTTTTTTAAAAAAAAAAACTAAGTAAAATTTCATATCATGGATTTCAAACTGTCAAACAGTCAAACTGTCAAAGTACTTACTTAGTTAGTTACAACTACTTAGTACTTACAAATGACAAAAATACAAAATGATAAACAAAGTCATTGAATCATCAATCATGATAAACTGATAACAAAAAATAAGCATAATGTATTATCTATTCAGCAATTGAGCATTCAGCAAACTGCAACTGCACCAATCAACATCTTCCTGTGAACAAAAATACAATAATCATAATGTATTGTCTATTCAGCCTTCAGCAGTTCAGCTTTCTTGATCTTCCTGTACAAGTTAAATATAACATATTAAATACTTTGGGGATTGGGGCTGTTGGGCAGAAAAATTTAACTATGGAAGGCTCAGATTGCTATGTTTTCATGTCAAAGTAAGATTATGGGCAAATTGCTACTTTTAGTATTGGAATGCAATTATGCAAACCAAAACTAATGAGCAACATACCATCCCAAAACCATTTCAGACAATGGTGGAAGCATCATCATAGCCAAATCAGTAAAGACTAAAGAGAAATAACATACTGATTACTGAGCACTTGAGATTTGAGAATAAGGGACTAAGGTAGAGTGACTGTTATTACCAGATGTCCAGATGAGAATCATGAGATGACATTCATATAGGCAGTAAGGCTATACTGCTGGGGTCATACACTCATACTTATCATAGGCAGCAACAAATCCAACAATTGAATTGTTAGTTAATTACCAAGCCATTAATCCATAGGCAGCAACAAATCCAACAATTGGAATTAAAATCAAAAGTAAGTGTAAATAAAACATTACAGGAATGGTAGGAAGGGGAAAACCAGCAGCACCAGATCCTGTGGTACCAAATCGACTTACTCCAGTAGCCAAATCTGCAAAGTGCAAAGTGCAAAGTTAGAATTTTAATTTGAAATGCAAAGTTAAAGATTTAAAAAACAGAATGTAACATTTAAAGAAATTACCTTGTTCAAGCTTTTCAACATCATCAATATTTTCCTCAACCTTAACTGGTTGATTTGGTAACCTCATCCAGTCTTGTGCACATACTAAGGCCTCCACAATTTTAGGAGTTAAAGAACTCCTAAATGCATCTAAAACCCTCCCACTAGTACTAAATGTACTTTCTGAGGCAACAGTGGAAATAGGAACTGCTAGGATATCCCTTGCCATTTTGGAGAGAGTAGGAAACCTCTCACTATTTAGCTTCCACCACCTAAGGATATCAAAGTCAGGAGTGTCCTCCACAATTTTTTCACTTAAATAAACCTGAAGTTCTGTTTCTTTATAGCTTCCACTAGCCTCCAATTTTTGCCTTTTTAGTTTGTTCTTTAACATATTTTGAGGTCTACCAATTGTGGCATGAGACTGGACAGGAGGCACATCTGGTTGGCTACCAGAAGATGAATCAGAAGATGATTGTTGCACATTGACAGAGTAGGTTGCTGCATAGTCACCAAACAATTCTACCATGGCAGCTTGGACATTCTCTAAACACTTCTTCCCATTCTCTTTACCATACAGTTCCTCAAACTGGTATGGCATATATTCCAACTTATCTCTTGGGTCCAAGATATTTGCAAAGAAGATCAAGGAATTCATTTTTTCAGGATCTCCCCAATACTTTTCAAATTTATTTTTCATTTGGGATCCCATAACCTAAGAAAACATTGAATTAAATACAAACAACCATACACAAAATCATAAATAATCAGATTAACCACTGAAAATGATAAAAATATAAAATTATTACCTCTGTAGCACTACCAGCAACAATCATGCTACTCAACATGCAACTCAAATCAGATATCTCACTGAAGAAACTGTTAGAGGTGACATATAGAGAACCAGAGATTCTAATTGTCATCTCATAAAACCCTTTCAACAGAACTACCAAGCATTCAACAGAAGTCCAGTCAAGAAAAGAAGGGACAGAATCACCCAGATCAGCAACAAATGAGGGCTCATTCAATGAATATGCATCAAACATAGCCTTGTATTGTATGGCAGTGCTAAGCATCATGTAGGTGCTGTTCCATCTTGTTGGAACATCTAGTTGTAAAGAACTTTTGACTTCCACCCCAAGCAGTTCTGCAAGATCTCTGAATTTTTTGAGTCTTGCAGGTGAGTTCCTCATCCATCTAACAGAATCCCTCACCTTCTTAATAGAACTATCTGCAAACCTTAACCCATCCTGGACCACCAAGTTTAAAATGTGGGCTATGCACCTCATGTGAATGTACTTACTCCTAACAGTGGTTGCACCCCATGACAACAATTTGGACTTAAAAAAACTAATAGCAGTATCATTGGAAGAAGCATTATCAACAGTGACAGAAAAAACATCCCTAATCCCCCAGTCAATCAAACAACTCTCTAATGCCTTGGCTATATGCTCACCCTTGTGAGAAGAAATAGGGACAAAGGATATGATTTTCTTATTCAGCTTCCACTGATCATCTATGAAATGGGCTGTAATGCACATATAATTGATCCTCTGCACAGAGGTCCAGGTATCAGTTGTCAAACTGACCCTTTGAGTGTTAAGTCTAAACAGCTTCTTGAGGTTTAATCTTTCATCAAGGTAAATTTGGTAAATGTCCCTTGAAATTGTCCACCTAGAAGGTATACAAAATCTATGGCAAGCAACCAAAATAAACCTTTTAAAACCTTGCCCCTCCACAAACCTAAATGGAAGCTCATCAATAATTATCATCTCACATAATGCCCTCCTAATGGCTTCCTGATTGAAAATCCAAGTCCCTAACTCCCCAACAACCCCTTCAGAACCCCCACCCCCTTGAGTATCAAATGTTGTCATAGCAGTGAAAGTAAGCAGTGACTGCCTAATCTCCTTAGAATGTGGATTTTTTAGACAAGCCAACATATGATTTCTTAAAGAGGTAGTATCATGCTTTTTACTCTCACAGTGATAGACTTTAGCACAGTATATACATTTCCCCTTTACTACTTTGTTTTCAGAATCATATATCTTTTCAAAATGTTCCCAGACCTTAGATCTAGACTCCACATTCTTCCTCTTCTGTGCAGGAACAGCAGGATTAACCTCAGGCTGCTGAGGAGCATTTGTCTCAGTGCCTTGGGTTACTCCTCCAGGCCCCTCCTCAGTTGAGGGTGGAAGTCCAGATTGAGTCATTTGAGTGGCACTTTCCATCTACAAAGATGGGTACCAGTTTTCACTTTTCAGTTTGTGTGAGTGTGACATAACACATTAACACTAAAACTACCACATAAATTACATAATAAACAATTAAACATACAAAGATATCCAGAATCAGACACATGGACATAGTAGTTTGTGTCATCATTTTTCCAGATTTAACAATTAGCAATTAAGGGTCATACATCCATAAACTGATAGACATAATAACATATACAATTATACAAACAAATCCAGATTCAGGAACTCAGTCCAGATCATCATTATCTGGATTTGAGTTAAGGGCTTCCACCAATAAATGGAAATTCACACACTGGAGATTTCACATTTTAGCCTTTAACTCGGATTGGTAGATTACAAATTTGCATGGAATAAAATTCAGATTTCACAAAATCAACACTTAGAAATTAGTTTGTAAAAGGCTTCCACCAACAAATAGCATAATATATGAATATATCACCAAATATTCATCACAGACTCATTGTAGAAAAGACAGAACACAATACATCTCAGTATCTCACATAAATGAAGATATATAAAACTAGGGTTTTCGATTTCACACTGCTTTCTCAAAATATTCACCACATATCATCATAATGATATAATATAACACAAAGTCACAAACATTTTCTTAATATAAACTAGGGTTTACGATTTACTTGATTTCTCCCAAATAATCCCCGGAGAACAAGGGCTTCTAATCACCAGTTCACCACGGCTTCCACCACTTAGACTCTCAGAGAGACAGAGACAGAGAGTAAGAGATTAGAGATTAGAGATTGCAACGCTTCGATTCTGAGAACCCTGAGATTAGACAATAGAGATTAAGAGATTAGAGATTTAGAGATTACAGATTAGAGAGTAAGACTGTAAGAGATTAGAGATTAGAGAAATAGAGACTAAGATATTAGAGATTAAGAGATTAGAGATTTACCTTACGGATTTACAGAATCAGAGATGACTGATGAGTCTTGAGAGAACTGAGACTCTGAGAGACTGAGAGTCTGAGACTCTGAGTCTCTGAGAGAGTGAGACTCTGAGAGTCTGAGAGACTGAGAGAGTGAGAGTCTGAGAGAGTTGAGAGTCGAGAGAATGAGAGATGCGATCTCAGATCTCAAACCCTAGGTTAGCTGCGCAGATGAGATAATGAAGACCAAGTGTTGGAAGGAATATATATATACATTGATGGAACGTCGCCGTTTAATACAAAGCCTTAGGGAACCCTAGCATAGTTCGGGTATTCGGACGGGTCGGTTGGCAAAATTGTATACCCCACCCGAACCTTCTAAACCGACGCCGTATTGCATGGCGGATCGGGTAATGAGAGTCGGGTTCGGGTCATTCCGGGTTGGTCTCTCTCGGTCGTCGGGTCGGTCGGTTTGAACGGGTGGGTCGGGTTGTGCACAGGCCTAGTTAAATGAATAACTGACATCGTATTTAATTCTTTATTATTATTATTACTAGTATTTGCACCCGTGCGATGCACGGAATGAATATGTTGTAATATATTAAGAATATATGAATCGATAAATAATTATTTAAATTAGAACGTCAAATATTATATAGTGCACTTAAAGATATGATTTGAATCGTTTATATATTTTGATGTTATCATTGCTTGAATTTGTGCAAATAATTGCTCAAATTAATAGCTAATGTCTAGATGTACGGATGCGGTCCTATAATTTTGAAGATTTTATTTATCATTGTTTAGTATTTTCATACATTAGGTAAATGTGCTTGTTCTCTAACAACTCAGTTATAGAAATGAATTGCTATCCATATTCATTTGTATGGAAGATATATATATATATATATATTGTCTAGATATATAGCAATTTTTTTCATTTAAAAAAAATAATATTATCGATTATATTTACACATTATTGAAACCTCTTTGTAGACGACATTGGTAGTGACAACACAATCTTGTTCATCTTCGTCTAGAGCTAACATCTTCTCCATCAGGACGGCTTACTTGGGTGAAAATATATAATGGTAGAATATCACTCAATTAGTTATCCTTTTATATTTTCAGT
>NW_017617762.1:957500-1057500 GCF_001879475.1 Ipomoea nil
CTTGTAAAGGATGATTTGTTTTTATTAATTAATATAGAATATAAATATAGATTAATATAGAATATACATTACCAATTAAAATAAGTTTTTTTTAAACAAAATATTATATTGAAGAATAATATTACCAATTATTATTATTATTATTATTATTATTATTATTGTTGTTGTTGTTGTTGTTGTTGTTGTTGTTGTTGGTTCACATAGTTGAATTATTTATTTTTTATTTAATTATTATAAATATAAATGATATTTTACTAATTAATTTATGATATTTATCAAATTTTATTTTTTAAATATAGTGTTTTATCCATGCATTGCATGAAATTTTATTTTTGTTATTATGAATTTAAAATAAAAATAGAAAAAATAAAAAGATGTTAAAATGTACAATATAATAATATAGTTGGACTTTTATATATTTAGTCAAGTATCTATTTCATAACATACAAAATTTAAATTTAAATTTTGTATGGTTAATATATTCTCTAATCATGTACATATTTAGATAAATTTATAGAAAAAATTCATATAATTAAGTTGATTTATTCCAAATTGTATTTCATATGTATATATGAAATTTAAAAATATGAATAATAAAAACTAAGAGAATTGTACTTAAAAATCAATAAAAAAAAATGTAAATTCTAAATTTTGTATGAATAAATAAATATTCTAATCGAACGCATATCCTTATATGATTGTATAATACTTTGTATATACACATAATATTTATTAATATGTATATAGGAAAGTCCTATAATATAATTTCATTAATTATAATTTATATTGATAGATTTATACTTAAAAAATTATATTTAGAAATTTAAAGAGTATATGTATGTATATTTTAAAAAAAAATTATAAATATTCATGTTTTGTTAATTTTATAATTTCATTTCTTTAATTATATTTCATATTTTATTAATTATAATTTAATGAAAGTGTCACAAATATGTCTACGGAAGAAATCATATATTTCTCAATTTCATTAATTATATTAATTATTATTACCAAATATTATGGCAATTATCACAATAATTTCATTAATTATAACATTTGTTATCTTCCAATATTTAAATACATTACCATAAAATTACCATAATAATAACACAAAAGAAGGAAAGAAAAATTATGAGAATAATCTATATCTATATATAATTAAAAGTAAAATCCTCCTAACCAAGTTTATCCCCAAAACTTAGGGGCATATATATATATAAATTGCATATTTACCATATATGCATATTTTGTGTCTATATAGTATAATTTTTGGTATCAAACATTTGAATGGTAATAAACGGGGGAAAATGTCAACATACAAATGATAATTCTTTCATTACTATACTAATTTTAATGGTAATTCATTAATTACTATATTTCACGATGAGTCAGCCTGTTCATGCCCATCATTTTTCAAGAAACATAGAAATGAAATAGTCAATTATTAAAATTGTTTATGATTTCATTTTTAATTTTTGTCTAAAGTTAAAGATATATATTTTCGGCGATTATAACATTTTTTGTATTAACTGAAAATTTGAAAGTTTTACCTTTTTTGAGATCTCTTACCATTTTATAATTTCACTATTATGCGATTTTGAACTCATCCATGGTGTACAAATACACTCAATATGACCATGCAAAATCCATTGAGGAGACATTTGTACTGAAGAGTAAACTTCTCCTTAAACTAAATTCGGGTGTCAAGAAAATCTCCGTTTTCATTCATAATGATATTCCTATTTCTGAGTCTCTCATCACTGTTCGGTACATCAATAATGTCTAGATTTCTGGGTCTTCCATTGTTCCCTTTGATCCTTATGATTGTGCCATTGCCAGTATTTTTTTATTTGGGTTCAGTACAACGTGGATTTTTTTGGGAGGTTTCTCTAATTAAATTTTTGGTTAAAAATTTATATTTCCTTTGTATTTTATTTTATTACTTTTTTATTTATTTATACTAATATGTGAATGGAGTAACACAAAATCTGAAATTGTATTTGTTATTTATTTCTTCTTTTTAAATAATCATTATTTTTGTGTTTTACAAAAATTTAGAAAAAATCAAATATAGCGAGATTTTTAATAGGTTAAACAAACACTCTACTCAAATGATATATATAAAAATGCTGTGAAATGCTGTAAAATGAACTCTGCTTGGTAAAAAAAAAAAACATAGAAACTTGAATGGCATGTACAAATCTCGAAGTCAACATACTAACTCTAAGTTTAAAAAAATCTTACAAAATTATCGTCTTTATCATCCTCGATCGCATCTCTACAATCTTCCATAAAAACTAAACCAATAGGGTTCTGTTACAAATACTCTTCCTCCTCAATTTCATTTTGTTGAAGCAGAGCCTCCTTAAGTATCTTCAAACTCATACCAGATGATATGATATAAACTGCAAAACATATTGAAGTATGTGAGAATATAGTTAGAAAAATGTAGAAAATTCATAAAAAAAGAAAGCAGAGAGATGAGTCTGAGATTCTTTGATTGAAGAAGCCATTGTATTTATAGGTAGAAAATACTAATTCAAAAGGAAAGTATAATAATTTATTTATTTAAAGGAAAGTATAATAATTTATTTATTTAAGGTAATAACATTATTATTATTTATTTATTTATTTTCCATTTGACATTTACTTACCAAATAAGTTTTACTACAAAAGTTTTGGGGGGAAAATTTGTTAGGAAGATTTTACTTTTATATATATATATATATATAGATATAGATATAGATATAGATATAGATATAGATTTGTTTTCAAGGATTCGTCGTATCTTTTATATATACGGAGTATTTTTTTTTTTAAAATAAAATTTCAGATCTGAAAGAAATTAAAGCGCCATCGTCGATAATCTAACAAACAAAATAAACCTAGCACTCCACAGCAGCCTCAGCTCACACTCCCCCCCCCCCCCCCCCCCCCCCCCACTGGTCCACCGGTCCACCGCGTCGCACAGCCGCCGTCCACCGCGTCCCACAGCTGCTCGCCACTTGGATTTGCGCGAAATAGGCCGTCATTGGACCGAATTAGAGCGGAGATTCGAACGAGTCTTCGTATTGACGGTGAGGCGTAGGTTGGATCGGTGAATGCAGGAACGATTCCCATACGATTCTACACACTGCGCTCTGTGAAACTCAAACTTGGTTTGGTCAGTTAATTTAATCACTGCACATCATTTTCTTCATTCTTCACTTTACTTTCTTGCATCCTAGCTAATTGATCCTAATTATTATTCATTTTATATTCTGCTCTGTTCTGTATATATGTAGGTTTTTACAAATCTTATAGTTGATCCATATAAGATTATGATTAGTTTTGCATTATCATTGAAGGAGATTGGCCATGAATTCCAGGTAGTTTTAATTTGCATACAAAGTTGGGTGAATAAATTTGCATATATGTATCTCTAATGGTCTTAACATTATATATATTGTATGTTTATCTCTAATCTAGGTGCTCGCACTTGAAGATGGTCCTTTGAGTTCTGTATGGAGAAACAAAGGAATTTCTGTCAGTACCATAGATACTAATGGAAGTCTGAAAGTAGACTGGCTAAAGTATGGTCCTTTGAACTAAAGACTAGTGCATTGATTGTTTCTTGTTTTCTTTTGTTGAACACCATATGTACCATTGCAGAAATGAGAACATTCTTCTGTGAATTTAATTTTAGACTACATGAAATCGATCTGCTTGATTTCTATATACATCATCTATCTATCAAATTGAATTGAGCTAATTTCTTGTTAAGTAACTTTATTATTTAATGGTTTTATGTGCTGTTTGCAGCTATGAACTTACGATGCTGTGTTTCTGAACTCATTTGAAGCTATGGATATCCTGTCTTGGTAAGAAACAGATGAGAATATGTACTATATATATGGTGAATAGTTTTAGACAAAAAATGTATCTACAGAGGTGAGGCTAACTGCTTCTATGTAGGGTACACAAATTCATTAGCTTTAGTATAGTGAATGTGTGAACAGAGCTGAAGTTTGGATGCCATATTATCTTGACAATCTCTCCACTATCACCTTTGCTTGAGGAAAGTATAATCCATATCACCTCTAATACAGCTTTTGTTATTAATGTTCATTGTAGAGTTTCTACTACAATCCAATTCTCACCCATGTCCATATATTTCTTTAAACAGTAGTCTGCTTTTGTTGTGAGAATTCTCCATATATAGAAGTCTGTTGATTTCTGTTTGATGTTGCTATCATTTGATTTCTTCACATCTCTATTTCATTCCTACGTTTTTTTTTTTTTTTGCAACTGCATAATTTATTTAAACATCTAATTTTTTTCCCTTGCTTATCCCCTTAGGATTTGAGCTGACTGTGCTATGCAGGTGAAAAAGGTTGAAGCAAGAGTTGGCAGATGCGGAGACTCGCAACACCGACCTATACAAGGTAACTACTGCTGGCCTGCCACAATTTGAACTGAATATGGTTCCTCATTCTAGAGTCTGCCAGAATGAACCAGCAGGCTCTAAAATTTTGTAAAAGTGCAGATTGGGTGTTTATTATTGCCTCCCATATCAGCAGGAGCTAGATTTATTTATTTTATTTTATTTTATTTTATTTTATTTTATTTATTTTTTTAATCTTCTTCCTGATTATATTTCACAGAAAATTATTGAAATTTGAATTCTGTTTTTACTAATATGATGTTCGCAGATGGTGGATTCTACTACTCCGGCTCAGAGAAGTTTCCTCCATTCCCTGAGAGATTCTCAAAGAACTCTGTACTTATACTCCATCTCTCTCTGGCTGCACATGCAAATATCGTGTATGTCTAATGTGAGTACAGATCATGAGATATGATAATCTAGGGTATTTTGCTGGTGTACTACCCACATCACTGACAAAAGAGAAGTAGAGTTCCTCAAAGATTAGTGAAGTAAATAATGGCCACAAAAATTGGAGTCTTGACAATCAAAGGGTTAGAAGATATGTTGATGCCCATTTTGAGAAATTGTAAGAACATGGCCCACATGAAGAAAATACATTCCCAAGTGGTTAAGTTTTCATTAACACAAAGCAATTTCTTGGTGGCAAAAATGATAGATTTTTGTGATAAAATTGGGGCTATAGAATATGCTAGTTTGCTATTCAAGCATGTTGAAGAGCCAAACATATATTTGTTCAATTCTATGATCAGAGCCTACACACAGAAGCATATGTATGTTTCCTGCATAGATGTGTATACAATGATGATGAGACAACTCAAACGTGAAGATCCCATTTTTCCTGATTCATATACGTATCCATTTGTTATTAGGTCTTCTGGAGGCCTTTTAAGCGCAGATTTGGGTAAACAATTTCATGGGCATGTATCTAAATTTGGGTTGGAGTCCAATAATGTGATAGAAAATTCATTGCTAAATATGTATGTTAAGTGTGAGGAAATAAGTGAAGCACATAAGCTGTTTGAGGAAATGGCTATGAGAGATGTGATTTCTTGGAATAGTCTTATTTCTGGGTACATAAAGTTGGGTAAAGTTAGAAGGGCAAGAACCTTATTTGAAGATATGCCTGACAAGAATATTGTTTCTTGGACAACTATGATTTCTGGTTACACGAAAACCGGGTGTTATGGGGATGCATTAGATGTTTTCAGGAGAATGCAGATGGCTGGGGTGAAACCCGATTGGATCAGTTTAGTTGCAGTTTTGCCAGCTTGTGCACACCTGGGGGCACTAGAGGTAGGAGAATGGATTCACTTTTATGCAGCTAAAAATGGGTTATTGAGGAGGACTTGTGTATGCAATGCACTGATGGAAATGTATTCAAAGTGTGGTAATGTGAACCAAGCTTGGCAGGTGTTTAATCAGATGTCTGATAGGGATGTGATCTCTTGGAGTACGATGATTGGGGGTCTAGCAAATCATGGAAGAGCTCACGATGCCATTAGGTTATTCAAAGAAATGGAAAAGACCAATGTTAAACCGAATGAGATCACATTTGTTGGTCTATTATCAGCTTGTGGACATGCTAATCTTGTGGATGAGGGTTTGAGGTACTTTGATTCTATGAGAGATGATTATAAGATAAGCCCTGATGTCCAACATTATGGTTGTCTTGTTGATCTTCTTGCACGTGCAGGGAACCTCAACCGTGCTCTTGAAATCATAAGGAGCATGCCGATGAAGGCCGACTCTGCAATATGGGGTTCTCTGTTGAGTTCTTGCAGAACTCATCGAAATCTTGAAACTGCAGTCGTTGCAGTGGAGCATCTATTTGAACTTGAACCTGACGATACTGGTAACTATGTTCTTCTAGCAAACATCTATGCAGATATGGGAAAGTGGGATTGTGTATCAGCAATGAGGAGATTTATAAGGAGTAAGAACATGAAGAAAATGCCAGGCTGCAGTCTCATTGAGGTAAACAGTGTGGTTCAAGAATTTGTTTCTGGTGATAATTCAAAGCCATTTTCAAAGGATATCTATCGAGTGCTACAGCTTTTGGCCTTGCACCAGAGCAAAGCTTGTAACATAATTGAAACCACGAATGGGGATGAATTCTACGACATTCATTTTCTTTGATATTTATTATTCATTCTTCCATCACAACGATAGCCGAAGAAGTACTTATCAGTTATCAATGCAGAATCATAGTATGCTTGACATTGAAAACAAATTTTCCATTGAAGTGAATTCTGGCTGATAGAGAACAAGGATCATTGACTGAAATGTGTAAGTAGGAAAACACTTTTGCCCAAATGTGTAATGTGCATAGAGTATCTAGTTAAATTAATTTTGGAAGTTACATATACAACTTCACCTGCTTACCATTTTTTTTTTTTTTTTTCAAATTGTAAATACGTGCTCGTATATCATATTTTTTTCATGTATAAATAAATTTTGTGAAAGAGTATATACGTCTTCATAATTGATTGTGTTTCGTATTTTGTATGCATATAAATGCATTAGTCTAACGAGTAAACAACCAAATTTCACACCTCCCATACAAATGTACAATCATAACCTTTGAGGTTTCTGCCTCTACAACTATTCATTGTGTGCATTATAGAATAGAGTAAATAGTCTTCAATTTTAACATTTATTTTAAATTTCCCATTAAAACATTGATAATATCTTTCAGTAAATGTGTTTTATTGGAGTATAAAAATCCCCCTTTATCTCCTATATTCATTGGCGCAAAGTAAAAATTTGTAGGTACACATTAATAATACCTTTCACTAAATCTTGTTTTATTGGAGTATAAAACCCTCTTCATCTCCAATATTCAGTGGTGTGAAGTAAAAAAATTGTAGGTGTTGGTTTTAGGGGTTTTGGGTCCAAGGAGGTCCAATACAACCGATGGTTGGTGGATTCACCATCTAGAACAAAGATAACTACAACTATCAGAAGTGGCTTTGGAAAGTGTGCGATCTTATTTTTCCGGCTATTCTTTGGTGACTTCAGCCTGTGCTTTAGAAATAAAGAAAAAAAAACATATTGTAGATGCGTGGTGAGCACACTTGTTGTGCTTAATTGGCCAAGTTAGGTGCGTAACTATCAAATTTTTTATTTTTTACTTTTAACTGACTTTTTTTGTAGTTAGTTTTTTTTTTTCCCTCATTTTTCTCTTCACTCCCTTCTCCCTTTCTTACATGTAACTGACAAAAACCAACTCAAAAACCTAAGAACATTCCCATTAGTAGTTTTTTTTTTTTTTTTTGGGAGCCAAATGTGAGGTGGAAGAGAGGAAGAGCAGAGAGAAGGTTTGAGGTGGTTGCAGTAGGAGTTGGTTTTTTTTTTTTTTTTTTTTTCAATGGGCCCCATCCACCAAAGAATAAAAAACTGCTGCAAGTGCTTGTGAGGCCGCAAATTATGCCCTGGACTCGTGTCGACAATGCATTGTGGACACGAGTTCAAAATGACGTCGTTTTCAGGGAAAACGCGTTATTCCAGTTAATTTTTTTTTTTTTTTTTTGATTTTGTCTCGCCGTTAACGGCGTTATTCGTTTGTGCCATTATGAATGTACAATTATGCGATTATGAATGTACAGTTATGTAATTATGAATGTAAGTTATAAAATTATGAACACAGAGCTCTGACATTATGAACTTACAATTATGAACATATAGTGATAAAATTATGAATATAGAGCTCTAAAATTGTGAACATGGAGGTTCAAAAATTATGAATTTACAGTTATTGAATTATGAATGTACAATTACGGAATTATGAATGTACAGTTATGCAATTATGAATGTACAGTTATGAAATTATGAATGTACAGTTATGGAATTATGAACACAGAGCTCTGACATTGTGAACTTACAATATTAACATATAGTGATAAGATTATGAACATAGAGCTCTAAAATTGTGAACATAGAGTTTCGAAAATTATGAATTTACAGTTATTGAATTATGAATGTACAGTTACAGAATTATGAATGTACAGTTATGCAATTATGAATGTACAGTTATGCAATTATGAACACAGTGCTCTGACATTATGAACTTACAATTATGAACATATAGTGATAAAATTATGAACATATACTCCTATAACAAAGTGGTCTGAAATTCTTTTTTTTTTTTTTTAAAAAAAAAAGTGGAAGAGAATAGTGCCTAACGGCACCGTTACCGTGTCCAGCATGCATGCTGGACACAGGTCCATAGCATAACGATTGTTGTGAGGCGCAACAGAGCTCCACGCGCCTGTTGGACGCATTAACCATATCATCTTTTTTTCCTTTTCTCTCCCTCCCTCTCTCTTGCTTAACTCCTAAAAATTTGTGAATAAACTATACTAATGTGGTTGCTCTAACAAATGAGGTTGCCCTGTTTAACTTTGGAAAACTTAATTAAGTTGATCATTATTACCAACTAAAATTACAAAATGGAGTTTATATGAACACATACTCTCGAGTAGTGATTACAATTTTTCCAATCGATGACACTAATTATATATACTCTTCTAATGTATAGTATTTGTCCCATTTCCATCATCCTCTACTGTAAACAATACGGGACAAAGACAGAGAGGCAATAACATAAAGTCAAGCAGTGCCATCCAATTAGCTGACAACCTAAACAAACTTTCTGTATTGGATTTAGGTATGATATTTTCGTAAGTGGACAACATGGCTATATTATAATATTAGCAGTGACAGTGACATTAACTCATTAATAATCTCCATTACTACCTACCGGCTTTACAATACACATTATATTAGATGGCGTGTGGAGATTAGTATTTCATAATGACCCATTACTTGGCTGCCTTCGTTGAATCTTTCTTTTTGTTGACTAATGGCCTTGTAATTTTGATTTCTTTAACCACAGCTTTCCTTTCACATGCAGGATTTATCTAATCAACTTGTTTCTTTTTATCATTTTATTTTTACTTCCAAAAAAAAATAATTAATATATATTGACCATGTTTGGTAAAATAGTTAGTCTATCAGTCAATTTTGTCTTATTTGACCACTATTAATTGTTTGACTTGGTTAAAAAGTCAATATTTTTTGGGTTAATTAGCTTTTTGTAACTCCAAAATGTTAAAATTCAAAAAGATGTTCAAAACAACTTTTTCAATTAACTTTTTGAGAAAAGAAATTATACCAAATAGCTATCAGCTAACAGCTAATTTACCAAACATTTTTTCTACAATCAACTAAGGGTCCGTTTGGAAAGCAGGAAAATGACTTCTGGAAAATGAGTCATTTTTCGGAAAACATTTTCCTTTCCAGTGTTTGGTTACATTTTGGAAAACTGTTTTTGTGTGTTCGGTTCATTTTCTGGAAAATGAGTAGAATTGTATAATTAAACATTTTAATTATTTTATTTAGAATATTACAACATGTATAATAATATATAATAATATAATAATAATTTTAAATATAACAAAAAAACAAATAATATATCAAAAATATTATGGTGATGGTGGTGTAGTGGTAGTGGTGTTATTTGTTATATAATAATAATAATAATAATAATAATAATAATAATAATAATAATAATAATAATAATAATAATAATAATAATAATAATAATAACTAGTGGTGGTATGACGGTGGTGGCAGTGTGGTGGTGGTGGTGGTGTGGTGGCGGTGGTTGCTGTGGTATGGTGGTGGTGGTGGTGGCGGCGACGACGGTGGTTGCGGTGGTATGGTGGTGGTGGTGTGGTGGCGGTGGTTGAAGTGGTATGGCGGTGGTGGTGGTGGTGGCGATGGTGGTTGTGATGGTATGGTGGTGGTGGCGGCGGCGGTGGTATGGTCGTCGTGGTGGCAGCGGCGGTGGTGGTATGGTCGTCGTGGTGGCAGCGGCGGTGGTGTGATGCTGGTGGTGGTTGCGGTGGTATGGTGGTGGTGGCGGCAACGGTGGTATGGTGGTGGTGGTGGTGGCGACGGTGGTGGCGAGGCGGTGGTGGTGGCGAGGCGGTGGTGGTGGCGGTGACGGTGATATGGTGGTGGTGGTGGCGGCGGCGGCGGTGGTGGTAGTGGTGGTGGTGTGGTGGTGGTGTGGTGGCGGTGGTATGATGGTGGCGGTGTCGGCGATGATGGTTGTGGTGGTGGTAGTATGGTGTTGATGATGTTGGTGGTGGTAGTGGTTGCGGTGGTATGGTGTTGGTGGTGGTAGTGGTGGTGGTGTGGTGGTGGTGGTTGCGGTGGTATAGTGGTGGCGACGGCGGCAGTAGTGGTGGTGATGGTGGTATTGAGGTGGTGGTGGTATGGTGTTGATGATGTTGGTGGTGGTGTGATGTTGGTGTAAATGTTGGAAAATGACTTCCCCCAAAAAAAAGGGGAAGTCATTTTCCTCCAAAACAAGCCTATTTTCCAAAGTCAACGGAAAATGATTTCCGTTGACTTGATTTTCCAGGCACATCCAAACAGTGAAAACTTGGAAAATGATTTCCAGAACTCATTTTCCAGGTTTCCAAACACACCCTAATGTTATCAAATAATTATACACTATAATTAACTCAATCAGCTAACCGTAATAACTATCAGTTAATAGGGCTATTGTAAATTAAATTCGAGTAAAAATATAATATATGTTCATACTATATGTTAGAGTCGGTAGAATAAGATTTTAGGGTGTGTTTGGGTCGTAAATGGGAATCGAAATCAGAATGGTAATCAAATATTTGGTAATGGTAATCGATTTTGATGAAAGTATTTTGCATGTTTGGTAGTAGGGTGGAATTGGAATGATTACCAATATTGCTGTTTGGTTATTTATTATCCTATAATGGGAATAAATGTTTTAAAAATACAAGAACAAAAAATCAAGACAATTTATTCTAATATAAAGACATCCAAAACACCAATATGAATAAAAAATAAAAACAAAAATTTAAAAACACTAATCCAAACTTAAAAATCAAATTACCAATTAGGAGGTGGATGTGGAATAATGGAATAAAACTCTTATTTTATTAGGGAATGAATTTTCTAATTAAGGGGGTAATCGAATCTCATAATAATGTTCTAGAAACTTGTCAACCAAATTAAACAATAACAATGACTTTGATTCTCATTCCTGATAGCTAAATCCATGAACCAAACACACCTTTATTTTTTATCAAATTAAAATACAAAGTAGGCATTGTGCACTGTAGCACAAATGAGAGTAGGAAGTCAACCATGTTAGTTGAACCTCTCTGATATTGGAAAATATCGTGATATAAATGGTAACAGAAGTGAAATGAGATGATTTATGAGAAATCGAAATTAATTTTTAAAATTTTCTATTTGGAGGGAAAATATGAAAACGGGACTCTATAGCCTGTTTTGGCAAAAAAAATAAAAATAAAAATACAAGGTTCATTGGAGTAGAATTTTTTACACGATTATAAAGATTCATAAATTAACCGAGCTCTTCCAAAATATGCATATAAATAATAAATAAGCTCATTAGAAGGCAAATTATTATTTAGAACATAAATACAAAGTACATTTTTAATATGTTAAAAGTGCATTATTTTTGTACTCAATGTACATTATTTAATAATATATAAAATAATGTACTTTTAGTATATTAAAAATATACTTTTTATTTATAGTCCATAAAGTTGTATGGACCATGAAAAATTATATCGTACACCAGGCGCACAATGCCAAAACGACGTCGTTTTTCGTTTTTGCCATTAACTTTAAAAAAAAAAATCTTTATTTTGGATGTACAGAATTGTATAGTAGAATACACATAAATTCCTAACATAATACACATAATCTAACATAATACATAATACACATAAACTCTTAACATAATACAAGAAATTCTTAACAAAATACACATAAAACACAAGTGTTAAAAAAAAAATTGACATAATACCCATAAACTCTTAACAGAATACACATAAAACACAAGTGTTTAAAAAAAAAAAAAAAAAAAAAAAACTTGTAACGAGATTGAACGGACAAAATGATGTTCATCGCGTTAATTTCCCACACAACTTATAAAAACGACGTCGTTTTGGATTAGGACGTACATTGTAATAATTATGTTGTACGATATAACGATTGATGGTCCATGTAATAATGTTTGCCATTAGAGGGTGATACTATTTAAGTGGAACAATATGTGATTATATCATGTCACCTAATTATTAATCTCAATAATACATGCGTTCAAGCCTGTTACATAAAAGTCACGTGGAATTAGTTGGATGTTACCCTCACTGAAACTTCTTTTTGTTGACTAATGACCCAGTAGTTTTGATTTCATGAACGTAACCCTAATTTGAATTTTCCAGCACACAAACGATTTATCCAATTCTAATCCACTTGCATCTTTTTTTTTTTTTTTTTTTTTTTTTTAATTATTTTATATAGAAATTAGATTGACTCTTTCTAATCAACATGTTGATATATAGAGATGGTGGATAACGTTTGATAAGATTATTTCAAGGTTTGCACTCTAAATTAAAGGGTCCATACCAATCTTTATTTTAGAACTAAAATAGAGTGATAACTCTCAAGATGTGTTTGAACCATTTTAAATTTTCAAATCTTCATATATGTAACTCGATTTTACTTTAGAATAAATAAACTAATTAAGTGACAAATTGGTAGTTGAAATGCGTTTGGTCCTCTAGTTATATTCGTAGTGTAGACTTAGATCTTGATTTATATGTCTAACTATCTTTAATTTAATCCTTAAGTGACGCATATAACTCGGTGACTAAATCTGGTCCACAAATATAACTACAGGACCAAACATGTAATTTTCCCTAAAATTTATATATTTAGAAACTATATTAAAAGTAGTATTAAATGGCTAAAAACTAATCGACTTGTTGCATTATAAATACTTTACGTACCACGTTTGTTGCCCCAGGAGTCATCTGATTGTCACTCAGCATAAAATTTTGATGTCTATGCAAAGTAGAGCATTTAAAAAACCGAAAGGCGGTTGACATTTATGCAATAATTCCTGAACAATTTGAGATATGGGGAAGCACTTTTGTTCAAGTCTTGGTCTTTATCAAATTAAAAATAAAAAATAAAAAATACATAGTATGGGAAATTTGATGTATATATGTGAACGAATATATAATAATAATATAATACAACGTAAAACATTGAAGAAGGGCGGGTAGTGGAGGGCATCTATGAAAGTTGACTTGTTATTATATCTCAACTCTCAAGACAAGGTCAAACACCAAGGAGCTGAGGGTTTTGTCAGAAAATTAAAGCAGAGTTCTCAAAGGGTGTATTGTATTATTGGGTTTGAGCCTTTGAGGTGTTAGTTGTCTAGTTTTTCATCAAACAACGTTGTTTCTTGAGGTTGCATGGTTTAATTTGTGTTAAACAATATAATGATCATCCTCCCAAGAAGAATCTGGTTGTGTTTGTTGTCTGTGTTGATAAATTTCTTGGTTGTAGCAGCATGGACGAACCCAGATGATGGTAAGTTGTTTGTATACTATACTCATAAACTTGTGTTAGTTGGTTCATTATATTCTTGAAGTGAAGAAAAAACTTTTTTTTTTTTTTTTTTAAAAAAACTCTTCTTTTGATTCATTCAGTGGCTGCTCTAAACTCTCTCAAATCTGAGTGGGAAAATGTACCACCCAATTGGACCGGCCAAGATCCTTGTGATGATCATTGGGATGGGATTCAATGCAGAAATTCCCGCGTCGTTGGATTGTAAGAATCTTCCCAACTTTAATTTATTACCTCTTCTTCTCCATTACTTTTTGAACTCCATTAAGGTTTTATTCTGCAATTATTCTTAATTCCAGAACCTTATCAAGCATGAGTCTGCGTGGTGGGCTATCTGGAGACATTGCTGGGTTATCAGAGTTAGAGACCTTGTAAGTCTTCCATTCTTCTTGGTTTCTTAGATGCCGAGGCAGAGGGAAACCCGCAGTAGTCACTACCTGAGGGTGTGCACGGGGTAAACTCCTGCCTTGTAATGTAAAGGACCCGAATGAGGTAAACCAGCTGACGGTGTGCGCTAGATCTAAGGGATGAGAAACACTGATTACCTCAGCCTTGTGATTCTAGCCGGTACTGAGGTAAACCAGTCTAGGTTGCCCATAGTTAATCGGTTCAAACCAATTAAGAGGGATGGGATTTGAACTGGTGACCTTGTGGTTATAAGTTTGTATCCTTAGTCATCTTGGCTGGGGTTACTCCTGTTCTGGTTGGTTTCTTGTTACTCCCTAGTCGAGTTGCCAAAACCAATCTCTAATCAACTGCTTTTTCTTATAGGGATCTATCATACAACAAGGAATTGACAGGTCCTCTTCCTCAAGCCATTGGAAACCTGAAAGCATTGTCAAACTTGTAAGTAATTAATTGGATTTTACTGCAGTAAATAAAATTGTAAAGAATTGGTTCTATCATAAGCTGATTGCTCATTACTGCAAAACAGGATCCTTGTTGGTTGCGGGTTTTCTGGACCAATTCCAGACACAATAGGATCTCTGACCGAATTGAGATTTCTGTAAGGACTATCACCTTATCTTATTATTTTCCCTTTAATTTCCTTCAAGTTGTTAATATAGTTGGTAGTAACAACATTTTACTTGTTGCTTATATAGTTGCTTCCATTTAACACCATATACAGGATGCTACAAGAAAATTGTCAATATATGAACTTTCATAGTGTTACACTAGTAGGCCAAATTGAAGCATGTGCTCTATCCCAACTAAAAGCCTAAGCTAATAGTTGGACTGCACATTTATGTTTATAGATATTATATGCTCAACAGGACAGATTTCTTATTTCTTTGTGTTATACATACCTAAAGGACTCCATTCGATGCTATGCAGATCGTTGAACTCAAACAAGTTTGTCGGCACAATACCACCATCCGTTGGTAAATTGTCAAAACTCTATTGGCTGGATATGGCCGATAATCAACTTACCGGAACTCTTCCAGTCTCTAAAGGGGACACACCTGGTCTTGATATGCTTCTTGATACAAAACACTTGTATGTATATATCATCCCATCCTTTTCATTCTATATTCGTTAATCTCTTCGGGTTTTGATCTTTTGGATATATCAATAACTTTGCAGTCACTTTGGAAAGAATCAACTTTCTGGCGAGATTCCAGCTCAGCTTTTCAACTCAAATATGAAACTTATACATTTGTAAGTTCCATTGATCCAAATGGCTGTTAGCTGATAGCTGTTAGTTGTTAGCTGATTGGGTTAATTAGAGAGTATAACTAGTTGATAACATTTGCATTCATAGAAAATGGTTTCCTTACGTGTTATATATTATACTGAGCAGGTTGCTTGAACAAAACAAGCTTACTGGAAATATCCCTGAAACATTAGGGCTTGTTACGCATTTGGAGGTCGTGTAAGTATTTCGGTTTCCTTTTTCAGAATATACTCCGTGTTATTTGTTAAGTGTGCACTCGTTATGAACGAACTGATAGAAATACGAAAATCGTTGGTTGCAACAGTCGTCTCGACAAGAATTTGTTGAAGGGGCCCGTTCCATCAAATCTCAA
Organism: Ipomoea nil; assembly: GCF_001879475.1. Taxonomy (NCBI): domain Eukaryota; kingdom Viridiplantae; phylum Streptophyta; class Magnoliopsida; order Solanales; family Convolvulaceae; genus Ipomoea; species Ipomoea nil. The sequence continues at coordinate 973,455 of NW_017617762.1, forward strand.
TAACCTCACAAGTGTCAATGAATTGTAAGCAGACCAAAGTCTATATATGTAACCGATTGTCTGCTAGAAAGTCGCCTTTATACAGCGATTTGATTCGATGTTTTCTTTAACTTTGTGGGCTGCAGATACTTGGCAAACAATGGTTTTAGTGGCGCCTTGCCCAATCTCACTGGCATGAATAACCTCAACTATCTGTAAGATTCACAATTAAGTAAACCGTTGCTAATATCTCTTTTTGTCCAACAAAAAGATTGTAAATGTTGCTTTTAGTTGAACCGAAATGATTTTCCTAATCAAATGTTTGATAATATTGCAGAGATATGAGCAATAACTCATTTGATCCGACGGACTTTCCATTGTCGTTGCAAACCTTACAGTCTCTGACGACATTGTATGTATCTCTTCTCAGTTTTTCTCTCTGTATGGGGTTCCTTAGCTTGGTCGTATTTCAATTTCGGTCCATATATCTGTCCCTGTCTATTTCTCTAAGCATGAACCTCTTTTGCTAACTGTTAAGAGTCCACATTGATAAAAATAAGAGAGAACATATGAGTTAGACTAACTAATAGGTTGGATTCAATCTTTTAGTGTGGTTTGACCCATGTGCATTATAGCCCAATTGAGTGATCTTAGCCCAATCTTAGATTATAATACAAACATTGTACTTGCAGGGTGATGGAAAATACAGGACTACAAGGACAAGTTCCTGCTGCCCTTTTCAGTCTTAATCAGTTGCAGAATGTGTGAGTGTCCTCTTAATTTATTCTTCCCTTCAGTTAATGCCCGATGAGAGAGGAAATTCAATTCAGTTTCAGAAGATAGGAGTTACAATACTATATATATGTGACTCGTATAAATGTATACTCTTCCTTTGTCTCAACTGATAAAAATTCTACATTCGAAATTTCAAATTAATGACTAGCGGTTTGTTGTTTAATCGCAGCATCTTGAGCAAGAACAGACTTAATGGCACCCTGACCATTAGCTCCACCTACAGCCCCCAACTGCAACTCATTGATCTCCGAAACAACTTGATTGAAGCGTATACACAGAGACCAGGAATCGGTTTCCAGATCATGTAAGTTTAACGAACTTTTGTGTTCCTTCTTAAGCCAAGTGATTGCCTATTTACCAAACGTGTGCTGCTGTGTAATGATCCTGCTCAATTTGATTTTCTTCGTTTTGCAGACTTGTAAAAACCCCATATTGCGACGGAGGAGGCATGGCGAGTTACTGTGTTGTACCCCAGCCTAAATCCCCATATTCAACTCCAGCTAATTGTTCGCCTCGTAAATGCAGTGCTGGCCAAATATCGAGCCCTAACTGTCAATGCGCCTATCCATACACGGGAAACATATTTTTCCGAGCTCCTTCCTTCTCCAACTTGGGAAATGCTACCATATTCGAGACGCTTCAAGGGTCTTTGATGCGCGCTTTCCTGTCTCATCAACTCCATGTAGATACGGTTTCCCTGAGTGATCCAAAGAAAAATTTGGATGATTACCTTGTGGTACACTTGGAAGTTTTTCCATCTGGCCAGGATTATTTCAACCGAACAGGAGTTTCTGGAGTTGGGTTTGTGCTTAGCAATCAGACTTTCAAGCCACCCAAAGAATATGGACCTTTCTTTTTCATTGCGGAGGGCTATAAGTATTTTACAGGTGACACAACATTTTAAGTTCACATATTTTCTCAAACATTATTTATTGTCTTGCACAATTCATATTTATGTATATGTTCTATCAACCAGGTAGTGATTCTACAGAATCAGGCAAGTCTTCAAGTACTGGCATTATAATTGGAGCAGCAGTTGGTGGTTCAGTTCTTGTGATTGTATCACTGATTATTGGGGTCTACGCTTTCCGCCAAAAGAAAAGAGCTCAAGAAGCTACTAAAAAGAGTGATCCTTTTGGTAAGATAAAAAATTACTAATGCTGCCCGTACAGGCTTAGCTTACTGGTTCAGTAAACACTATTTGAGAGAAGAGATCAGATTTGAAACAAACTCGGCAATGGCAGTGTGAGATTATGCCCAAAGTGGGCAAATCTTTGTGCGCACAAACAGTTGGCCCTGTCTGCTGAGCCACTGAGGAATTACTAATACTGCCCGTTTAGGCTTAGCTCACTGGTTCAATAAGCAATATTTGGGAAAAAAGATCGGGATTATGCCCAAAGTGGACAGATCCTTTGTGCGCACCAGCATTTAGCCCTCTCACGAGGAATTACTAATGCAACTTGATGTTGTTACTTTTGTCTGTCTTTAAATTCTCACAATTTTTCTCATATATGATGCAGCATCCTGGGATCCTGCTAAAAACAGTGGTGGTGTCCCCCAGCTAAAGGCAGCAAAATGTTTCTCATTTGAAGAGCTTAAGAAATGTACAAACAACTTTTCAGAAACCAATGATATAGGATCTGGTGGTTATGGAAAGGTCAGAATCAGATCTCTCCATCAATTCCTCTTTCATTATTACAATATTTGTCTAGAAAACCATGTTCTAAAAAACAAATTAAATATCAAAGTATTTTGTGATAACATTTCAGGTATACAGAGGAAGCCTTCCTGGTGGGCACCTGGTTGCCATAAAAAGAGCTCTACAGGGATCAATACAGGGTGCCCCAGAGTTCAAATCTGAGATTGAGCTTCTCTCTAGGGTTCATCACAAGAATGTTGTTGCACTGGTTGGGTTTTGTTTTGATCAAGGTGAACAAATGCTGGTGTATGAATATATTCCGAATGGCACACTTAAGGACAGCATCTCAGGTACTTTGAAGTTCAACAATGGAAGTTTTGGCAAATGTCAAAGATACCAAGAAATCATCACATGTTGTGTTGTATTTGCAGGAAAGTCTGGAATCAGATTAGATTGGATGAGGAGACTTAGGATAGCTCTTGGATCAGCCAAAGGGTTGCAGTATCTGCATGACCTCGTTAACCCGCCCATCATCCACCGCGACATAAAAACAAATAACATTTTGCTGGACGAGCGGTTGAATGCTAAAGTTGCGGATTTTGGCCTCTCCAAGTCCATGGGTGAACCCGAAAGGGGTCATGTCACCACTCAAGTTAAAGGAACAATGGTAAGTATAGACAATGTTGTAAAAGACGCTAGGTGCCTAGGCAGCTGAGTAATAATAATAAGAAAAATAACATACAAAAAAAACACTCAGTCGAGTTAGGCGCCGAGTTGACCAACTCAGGCGCCTAGTTTGGCCGACTTAGGCGCCGAGTTGGCCTATTCGGGTGCCTAGGCCGCCTAGTCAGCCAACTAATGTCTGCGTAAGGGTAAAATCCCCTCGGCCTAGGGGCGCCTAATTAGCTGTTCTAGCTGACCAGTCATTACTTTTACTGATGCAGGGCTACTTGGATCCAGAGTATTACATGACAAACCAGCTAACAGAGAAGAGCGACGTTTACAGCTTTGGAGTGGTGCTGTTGGAGCTGCTTACCGCGAAAGTTCCAATTGAAAAAGGGAAATACATAGTTCGGGAAGTGAAGCAAGTGATGGATAGGAGTAAAGAAATGTTTAACCTTCACGTAGTTCTCGACCCAGCCATTCGCTCTAGCGCAACACCCAGAAGCGTCGAGAAATACGTGGATCTAGCATTGAGGTGCGTCGAAGAATCAGGAGTGCACCGGCCAACAATGAGCGAAGTGGTGAAAGAGATCGAGAACGTGATGGAGATTCTCGGGCTGAACCCTAATGCTGAATCTGCATCAGCTTCAGAGAACTATGAGGGATCAAGCACAGGCTTTCAGCATCCTTACAGTGATCAAAGCCTCTTTGTTTACAGTGGAGCCTATCCTCCTTTAAGCTTAGAGCCCAAGTAAAACAAACACCACAGATCCTGCATCTATATATGGCCTTGTGGCCTGCTTTTCTGCCATGTTTTGTATATTTTAGGTAAAAACAGATGGAATTTGTTAAATCTTGAATTTCTTGCCCTCATTTTTGTATATTTTGTGTTGATGAAATGGAAATGAATACCCTTTGAAGAAACAGAAACCTGTTTATTAAATTCATGATTTGTGCAACCAGTGTATAATACATTAATACAGATTATATATATCCTAAGATAATCAGTTCGGTAGTACCAGATGGCCGTTTACTCTAAGGCTTTCCACCGTCTCCCGAACAGCATCTTCAACCGGAGTAAAAACAAACCCTAAAGCGATAAGCCTTTTCGCAGCATCTTCACAAGTCACCAAACCTGGTTGCGTTTCGCCTGGAAACCTGTATTAAAAAGAACTAAACACATAAACATTTGGTACCCATGACCTTTGGCATGGCTCTGATACCAAATTGAAGCATGTGTTCCATCTCAACTAAAATGTTAAGTTAATAGTTGGATTGCACATTAATGGTTATATGCTCAACAGGACAACATTGGAATTGTGGAAACAAGACAAACCTGTGTACAGGGAACTGAGGGAAAAGTTTTGATACCCTCTCAGCAAAATCACCAAACTGATAAATGCCATTGGTACAAAGGTATCTCCCGGAAGCACGAGGATTCTCGAATAGCAGTATTTGAGCCTTTGCCACATCTTCGACGTGCACAGCTCCCAGCCAGTGATACTCTTGCGTATCTTTTGATCCCCGAAGAAGCTGTTGCAAAACGGCACAGCTCGCATTTAATCCAGGTTGCAAAAGTTTGCCAAGACATGTAGCCGGATTAATAGCTACAACATCTAATCCGTTCTTCCCTGCAAACTCCCATGCCGCTTTCTCGGCCAATGCCTTCGATACAGGATACCATTTCTGTCAACCACAGCAGATCTCTCAACTATGCTTAAAACCCCGCCATTCCCCGCCCCTTAACAAAATGAATGACTTTTTCTGCCTATAGAAGGCAAAACATCTCTGTCTTTCATTACATTTTCATAAACTGTGATTTCTTATTATTCTAAAGCTTATACTAGCTGCCCTGTATATATCCAACATAGTTTGAATATCTAATGCTATATCTTAAAATTCCTAATAGAAAAGCACTACCGGTTAACATGGATTGAATCAGATGAGTACCAAATTTCAATCTTGAAATTGCTACTGTTGGGGGTAAGGTTAAAAACGAGTGTTATATGTGTCCTGACCAAACCGACCCGATAAGGCGGAACAAGGCAAGCCCGACCGGCCCCAGGACTGAGCCCAGTGCTCGGCTTGCTCGGTCTCGGCTAGGTCAAGGCCCGGCTGCCTAACCGCTCAGTACATAAATTGTGAACATTCTATATATAATTGTGAACATTTAATTTATAAATTGTGTATTTTTAAATTCGAGTTTACCACCCGGGTCCACAGAATAATTTGCCACGGGAGGCCAGGTGGTGCATGTGAACTTGGAAAGGACCCTAACCGCTCACCCTTTTCTCGTTATGAGTCAAAGTTTAATTAGTATAATTTTCCTCATAGTTATTTCGTTAAGACACAATTTTCTCTTGTAATCATCTTACACAAGTCCTTAATACAAATCTTTACTTATCTTACTCAATATTTTGTCTTTATTTATTTATAAATCCTTGGTTTAATTAATTCCGACAAAAAAAAAAAAAAAAAAAAAAAAAAAAAAAAAAAAACCCAAATTGTATTGCAAGATAAGGTGAAACCTGGCGGGATTTGCAGTAGTCAAGGTCGGTCCAGGAAGACTCGTCGAAGACCTTGTTGGTTGGCCAACCGGGATTGGGCACCAAGGCGGAGATGGAGGAAGTGAGTACGACGCGCCGCACGCCGAACCTCTTCGCCGCCGCGAGCACGTTGAGAGTCCCTTGAACGGCGGGCTCTACCAACTCCTTCTGGGGGTCCACGGGGTCCTCGAGCGTGCACGGCGACGCCACGTGGAACACGCCGCCGCCGGCGCACCCCTCCACGGCCCGCGAAACGGCGTCGGCGTCGAGAATATTCACCTCGTGCACCACCAGCCGCACGCTGGAGTGAGAGGCGGCCGGCAGGGAGAAGAGGTGGGAGGGATCGGAGCCCGGGAAGATAGCGGCGTGGATGGTGGCGTAGCCGCTGTCAAGCAGCGTCTTGACGAGCCACGAGCCGATGAAGCCGTTGGCGCCAGTGACACAGACGGCGGCTTGAGCTCTCTTGTCGTTCTCCATAATTGCACGAATTTCAGATCGAGGCTGATGCTGACCCAGCATTTGTAATTTTGTACAATGGATGGACGGTGCCACAATTTAGATTCACGTTTTATTTTTTATTTTTTATTTTTTTTTAATAGATTAACGTTAGGGTGTGTTTGGAAACCCGTCCATTCGTTGACTTTGAAAAACATGTTTTGAAGAAAAATGACTTTTTTTTTGAGAAGTCATTTTTCAACTTTTTCACCAATACTACACCACCACTATCACCACCAACACTCACCACCATAGCACCACCACCTCATTACCACCATCATATCACCACCACAACTGTCGCCACCCCCACCACCGCCGCTACTGCAACTGCAACCCACCGCCACCACACCAACACCACCACCGCCATACCACCACCAATTATTATTATTATTATTATTATTATTATTATTATTATTATTATTATTATAAAACAAATAACACCACTACCACTACACCACCACCACCACCACCACCACTACTATACCAATTATTATTATTATTATTATAATTATTATTATTATTATTATTTTGAATTACAAAACTTTGGTAAGTTATTTTGATATCTTATTAGCTATTTTTTATTATATTTAAAATTATTATTATTATTATTATTATTATTATTATATATTATTATACATGATATATTCTAAATAAAATAATTAAAATGTTTAATTATACAATTATACTCATTTTCTAGAAAATGAACCAAACATACCAAGACAGTTTTCCAGAATGCAACCGAACACTGGAAAGAAAAATATTTTCTGGAAAATGAGTTATTTTCCAAAAAACATTTTTCAAAAGTCATTTTCCTACTTCCAAACGGACCCAAGTTTAGAAAATTAATTTTTAGCTTATAGGCCTGTTTGGTAAAATAGTTAGTTTATAAATTAATTTTGACTTATTTAACAATTATTAATTGTTTGACTTGGTTAAAAATTAGCTTTTGTAATTTCAAAATGCTAAAATGCTTTTTGAGAAAAGAAATTATACCAAACAACTATCAGCTAATTTATCAAACACTTTTTTTAAAATAAACTAATATTATCAACTAATTATACCCTCTAATTAACCTAATCATTTAACATCTAACAACTATCAGCTAACGACAACCATTGGCCTATATGAATTCTATTAAAGAATGAAATAGGCAGGAATATGATTGAAAATTAATTTCATTGTTTAGTTCAAACAAGGAATTTATTTAGAAAATGATTTATAGTATTTGATTGAATTAAGCAATAGAAATATAATAAACATTTAAATGATAAAATATCCTTCACACTAATATATATATATATATATATGTATATAAAATATCCTTCACACTACTATATGTATATAATAATAATTAGTACTTACAACGTTTCATTTGTTTGTCTGAATCGATTAACGAGGTTTGATTGAAGTTATTTTTAATTCAATTTTTCATAATATATGACATAATCAATATTGTCTCTCACACAATTCGTAACAAATCTTTGATGTCCAAGACTATGTTTTTTTATTTACTTTTAAGAATGACCTAGACAACACATAAAACATAAAATGATGGTGGCACCCTTCAAAGGATTAAACAAAATATCCCCCATGAACAGCATGTTTTAGCACAACTCTAACTTTACACCCCACCCTGTTTGAAATTGTGCACCTCTTTTGCGTAGAACCACAAAGCTCATCATCAATAATAGCATTCTTAAACTCATCTTAGCTATAAACTAGATACTTAAAATCAACCACCACATCCCTATGTTTCTTAACAATGCTTTGCCTAACATCAAAACCCACGCCCACAATATATGTCTTATATAAAAACATATACCATTATCCAAATCGTTAAATTGTTACCCAACATATGGTTTAATTACACCATCACATTTTTTTTTTTTAGTATACTTTAATCTATCTATAGTATCTACTCAACAAATTATGCATGCACCATCACATTCTAGAAACCAATATTTCATTATTCCAAGAGATATCGCTAAATGACATCTATTTCCATCAACATTGAATGATACATCACAAATTTCATAACAGTTACCAACACCAAAATTAAGGGAAATATCTAATGGCCCTTAAAAGTACCCCAAGGAAGGTACAAATAGTTAACATGCAAGTGCATCAACAAACCACATATAATGTACTATCATACAAACATAGTGCATCCATTATACATTAATCATGCATTCAGAGCTTAATCTCTATCTACCCATAAAGCGAAGAAAGATGATCCAATATATTATGGATATAAGTGTAACTACATTTCCATCTCTATCAGATTATAGTATTGAAACAATGAGGATAAAAAAAATAAGGATTAATACGAACTAATAATTTTAATTAATCAGCAGACACAAAACAATAAGATCATAAAGAGCAAAATCAGAATTCATGAATAAACAATCCAAAACTTGCTACAATTACAAGATTGATTGAAGACAAGTACAACAAAAAATACATGAATTCGATTGAGAATGAGAAATCAAGCACTAAATTGCCGATCAAATGTAAAATTAAAAGATTTAAAAACTTCCTAAATTTAGGTAGGCATTTAATATATTTGTGGCATAAACGAGGAAATTCGGACCTCGGAAAATCGACATGCACTGCATACACTAATATTTTGGGACGTCAATTTGATTGAAACAAAGTGGTGTGCCGTTGAAAGAGAAATAGGGGCTGCCGACGGTAGCGAGGCCGTGGCCACAGAGACAGCTCAAAACTAACAGTACTGTCATTGGCGTTGGTCATCAAAAATCTGAACGCTGATACCAGATGAGAACAAAATTCTTGAAGATTAATTATAATAGGTTATGATGGCGGTATGAGATCCCGGGGGGCCCATTTTATTGGGAAAGTCGGCCAACCGCCCAAGTGAAGTGTCCATCTTTATGGGTAGGGTGTTGTCCCAATAAGAATAATGGAGTTCTATTGGACTAAGGAAAGAAGGGAGCTTGAAGCAAAATATTATAAGAATTATTACTAGGGGAATCAAACTCACAACCTCAAGCATAACAACTCAAGTTCCAAACACCAAGCCAATCAAGATCTTATGTATTAAAGGGCAGGAAGCGCCACTTATGCATGTGAGTGCGCTAGAGGCAAAGTAGTGGGGGACACATGTGTGGTCCAGAATGAAGGCTGCCATATGTCGTCCATTTGTCAACCATTCGTGAATCCCTCAACAATATAAATAGGCACCATTACCTCCTTATTAAAGGTACCATTGGTTCACCAAACCCCTCCTGGTCCATTGGTCTAATTCTTCAACCTCCTGTTAGCACACCAGGGTTTCAGTCCTATCAGCAAGGTTGCAGTAGGCGCTAGGCGCTAGTCGGGCGGCCGGGCAGCGCCTAGCGCCTAGGCGGTCTAGGCGGCGCCTAGGCGGATTCTAGGCGGCGCTAGGCGGGCACCAAAAAAATTAAAAAAAATAGTGACAGACTTGTAGTTCGACAATTTTAATGAGGTTGTTTTCAACGTTCACTCAAATAACACATCTAAATAAATGAAATAATGATAATTTATAAGTCATAATGTCATAATAATATTAAAATCAATAATTAATGAAAGACGACATCGGTCAAAATCAGACAAAATCGATCAAAATCGGTCAAAACGGTCAAAATCGGACGAAATCGGTCGACTCGGCCGAGTTGGCCGAGTTGACCGACTCGGCCGAGTTTGACCGCCCAGGCCGCCTAGCGGCCGCCCAGGCCGCCTAGGCGGCCGACCGAGTTTTGGCCGCCTATAGGCGAAAACTCCAAGGCAAGTGGCCGCCTAGCGCCTAGGCGGGCGCCTAGGCGGCTAGGCGGCCGAGTTTTACAACACTGCCTATCAGTAACATATTTAGCTTTATTTCATTTATTAGTTCCCTTATGTTTAGTTATCATTTTGGGCCCTATTACATTCCTTAGGGCTACAGTATTTATCATTTATTATTTATGTATTCTTTGGGCCGCCATTTTGGGACGGTATCTCGAGCTTTGTACGTACTATTTTGAGTTTAGCGCCTCGGGTAATAAACCTACTATTTTTTTACCCGGTTTATGGTGGATCTGGTCCCGATAAAACTACCATTGGCGCCGTCTGTGGGGATCACTACGAAAAGTATGCGTTCCTAGTTTCTACCCGTTGTTAGCAGCATATGGAAGAGTCATCATTCTTGAATACTCTGGCTAGGAAGATGGCTTTTAAGTAAACCTCGGTTTCACCATATGACCTGAGAGTGTTTCAAGAAGTTGGGTGTTGATCATGCAGGCTACTTGAAGTCGTAATTACCGACGTTTTTCATACTCTAAATTATGTCATACAAAAGTTGGTATTATTGACGAATATGTAATAAAATGTCGACAAAAGTATGCACGACGAAGTTTAAAAAAGGTCGTTAAATAGAGTTTTACTCACGCTTTATATTTTTTTATACATGTCATTAATGATAATGATTGGCGACAAAAATTGAGAAAGTGTTTTAAATGTATCAACTAAATATATATTTATTGATGTTTTATATGTTGTTATCTTTGTCATGTATTATGTTATTGGTGATGAATATTATGAAATTCTTCCAAAAGAATCTACTGTTAAATTCAAAATGCATCAATAAATATTATTTTTTTTGGTGGTTGTAAATATTTTTTTTTATATGTTATGCATGTATTAAAACTAACTACAAAATATATTAACACTAATATATAATTAATACATTTGATATGACTAGCATTAAAATATTGTAATATCGTATTAAATTACAAGGATATATATAGTTAAAACTAAATGTTCTAATAGATCTACTAATAACTACAATAATAGATATTAAAAAGAGCATTGAATTAGACTTGGGAATTGAAACTTTCAGGGCCCGTTTACTAACAGAAAATTAATACTCTGTTTTCGAAAACTGAAGTTGTAAACTTGTTTACCTGTACTTATTTTCGAAATCATATTCTCCATTTACTAAATTAAAAATGTACTACATACATATATTTATAAGTTATTTCGTTACAAATTAAAATGTCATTAGAAAACATATTAATTGCAATAATTTAAAATAAGTTGTTCGTGACGAGATGTGATTACAAAACATTGCAAATAAAATTGATTACACCATCAATGATTATAGGCTGCTGCTGCAACTCAAGTACAATTCACCTTTCAACTCCAGCTCACCATAACATCTCAGTTTCCAGAGATTGAGTTAGAGCATAGCAGAAGCTGCTGTGAATCCTTTTACAGAGCTTCCTCTACAACTTATTAGTATTCCAAAACTCTAGACCACCAAGTATGATGGCCCTCTTTATACCTCCATTCCATAAAATCAAGCCATCCCAAAACGTATATCAAAAATTAAAAATTCAAACAAGTACAGAAAGCCTCTTTTCTCTCTCTTTTTTTTTTTTTAATTTTTAATTTTTTTTAATGTAGCAGATGCAACATCCACCTAAAGGTCTCAGTCTACAACAGCAGAAGACTCATGGCTCCAGAGCCTCAGCAACCTCACGCAATCTCCAACCAATGAGCCCAACATTTCTCTTCAAATGTCTACCCAACAAACCCCCTTCTAAAGACCAAGCCAAGCAATTCATTAAAAGCAGAAACCAGTACAATCTGTTCTATTTTATGAATAGAACAATCTGCTGTCCTGATGTCCTATTGAGGGATAAACAATATGTTCTATTTTATGAATAGAACAAAATCTAGAAAAACAAGAAATAATCAACTCATACGCATAAGCTAATCAACGTCGGTGCACAATAGACAAACAAGTGTTAACCGTGAAAGAGAAATCAAAGTAGTGAATTGGCCGATGATGAACGAACCGCCGCGACGAGAGAGGGATTATAGAGGGAAATTCGTTGATGAGCCGGCAGTAGCACTACGCGGTGGACTTTGAGCTTGGCGGTGGTCTGTGGACTGTGAGACTGATGGTGGCGGATGGGTGTCAAACGGTGGTGTGTGAACTCCGGAGGTCGGCACCGACGACGGCTCCTCCTTAGGCAGCACCTCTCGTCGGATCCTCCTCAGGCAACACTTCTCTCTAACTCAGATCGGAAAATGAAATAAAGGGAGGAGTGGGTGTGAAGGTCTGAAAGAGAAGGAAAGGGAGGAATGGGTGTGAAGGTCTGAAAGAGAATGAAAGTAGATGGGTGGTAGGTGGTAGAGTAAAAGCTGCCATTATTCTCTGAAGAACAGGAGAAGAAAGAAGGAAATCTCGGAGAAGATACTGGTTGGAATCGATGAGTGGCTCTCTTTTCTAATATTACTGTTCACGTGTGTTGTTCTCCTTTTGAAAACAAATTTTTGGCGTGTTTCAGTTTTCTTGTTAAAATAGAGAACAGTTCTCTATTTTGAAAATAGGAAAAGAAATTGGTAAACAACTACATTATTTTCTATTTTCAATTTTAGGAAATTCTCAGAAATTTCCTGTTAGTAAACGCCCCCTTAAGTTCTGCATAAGCTAGCTGCATGTTCCTCTCACTGATAGAGAAAAACACAAGTTAATATGGCATTAACTACTTCATTAAGTAACAAAGAATCATTTAAATCTCTAATATTCATCAACCTTTTCAAGTAATAAATATATTAAGCACAAATGAATAATGTAAATAAATTGTTATAACAAGAAGATGATTCCAGTAATGAATAATATTCTTTGACATTTGAAATTTTATGATATCTAAGGGGAAAAAATCATACTTTGTCTATCATTCAACTACTGTGAACAAGTTCAAAACATATACCATTAAATTTAAACCTATACTCTAACTTGCATACAATCATCATAATTAAGTTCTTCTCCATATAATATAATATAAAAGTAAAATAATTTCAGAAAAATATCTATCATTTATAAATACTTTCAAATATATTTTGTTATCAAAGTAAGAAAACATACCCAAAATGCACTGTCCTAACAAGGTTTCAAAACATGAAGTCACATATATTAGTTAAGAAAGGCTGAAGTGTCATCCCGCACTCTCAACCAATTGCGGTTTTTCATGCCGCACCCTAACCTTTTATAACTGTTGTTTCGATCCACAAACTATTTTTTTTTTCATCTAGAACATTTCACGGGTTATCTACAGGTAACCGGTAATAATACGCTGAAATGGATTTTTATTTATTTTTTCTTGGTTCACGTCTTCCTCCTTCACCGCCCAGAACCTGTTTCGACTTCTTCGGCCTCGGCTTCTACTTCCTCGACGCCTCCTACATCCTCCACCTGTCTACCCTGTCTACGGACTCCGCCGTAGCCATCGCCGTGGAGACCAGCCTCCCCTTCAGCAGTCACAACATCGATCCTCCGTCTCGCACCGTAGAGATGGAGATCGCCTCCGACTCGCTGTACAAGGGGAAGTTTATTCGCGGATTCTGCCACCTCTACGACGGCTAGGAAGCCATCGCGGTAGGCATGAAGGCGGAGATTACCATAAAGGACTGCATTATTACAGCTTATAGGGACCACTGCACCTACCTCGCCTGCGGCGAAACGCTACTGGAAGCGTTTGCGGAGCTTTTGGGGAGAAAGGATGGGTGCTCGAAAGGGAAAGGAGATTCCACGCATTTCTATATGAAGGAGAATGGATTTTTCAGTTGCCATGGGATCGTAGGGGCTAAGGTTCCGCTACGTATTGTAGGTTCCTACATAATTCTGTTGAATATTGCAGGTTAAAACTCCTACACTCATGCTTTTAGGCGCTAAGGATCTTCGAGTACCAGTTTCCACGGGATTGCAAGTAAGGCCGCCTATACTGTTTTCTGTGTTGGCTTTTTGACTTGTACAGGATATTGTTGCTTCGTATTGTACATGCGCCCGCACACACATATACGCATGTGTATGTGAGTGATTTCGGCTCGGAGAAATGACCATGATAAATGTATATAATCTAATAATATAACTACATTTAGATGGAATTTACACTTCTCGATGGATGTTTCCTCACTCATGGGGGGATTATGTACACTTGCATTTATCAAATATTTGATCCAATATGTCATTCTCAAAGAGCGAGTGTGTCCTTTATTGATGCAGTATGCACGAACTTTGAAGGAAAAAGGAGTTGAGGTAAAGGTGATATTCTTCCCAGAAGACGTGCATGAGATTGAAAAGGTAAGCGTTCCTATATCTATCGACTAGCACTTGACTTGGTATTGCGGTATTGCCTAGTTCTGTTTAGTTATCTATGGATCTCTCTTGCAGACCACAGTCTGATTTCGAAAGCTTTCTAAATATTGGAGTGTGGTTTAAGAAGTACTGCACATAAACGAACGGAAGAATAAGGAGCCCAAGCCCAGTCAAGAGTCACCGGAAGAAGAAGGCCTGTCGCGACCGCCAAAAACGCACATCGGATGAGGTTTCCGATCGGTGTAGACTGAACAAGAGCGTGTGGGTTTTTTTTTTTTAAAAAAAAAAAATTAAAATGCTTACATGTACTTCTTTCTCATACTTTTTATTTTTAAATTAAAATCAATAAAGCCACATCAGTAAATACCGGTGCCATGTCATCAAGCAAACCAGAAAACCTGTGAAATGTTCTAGATGGAAAAAAATAATTAGTTTGTGGATCGAAACAGCAATTATAAAAGGTTAGGGTGCGCATGAAGAATTGTAATTGGTTGAGGGTGCGGGATGACACTTCAGCCATTAAGAAATTATCATAAGTAAATTAAAAAAAAAAAATACTCACTGAATCTTTTAAAATTCTTGTTAAAGTTGGTGAGAGCGCTAATAGCTCCTTTAGAAAAAAGTTGTGTACAAAAGATGCTCCACAACTCCTTTCAGTAATGGTACAAAAGATGCTCCAACTCCATTCACAAAATACTTTGGTTTGTTGTTGGCTCATTGTTCACATAGCTTTTAACTCCAAAAGTACAAATTATGCTCAGAATTATACCCTACCAAAGCCAATTAAAAAATAAAAAGTTATGAGTTGGTTTACTTCAACTTATCATAAGACCTTGTAATTCTAAAACTTATCAAAAAAAAAAAAACAAAAAACAAAAAACAAAACAAAACAAAACTTAAATTTGGTTGTGTACCTTACCTTGTAATTCACAAAAAAATAGTTACTAAGATCTATAATTTTACAATTTTTAAAGATGCATTCGAGTTATTATAAGAAGTTCAATTCAATAATTAATAATAGTAATTTAATAATATATATCGATACTAGCCTTGGGCAGATCTCTCTGCTGCTAATGCAGCAAGTAACTCTTCATACTTTTCATATCTTTCAAACTTCATCTTCAATTCTTGAACTTCATTCTTTAGTTGAGTGTTTTCTTCCATTGTTGCTTTCATTTTTTTCCTCAAGATGTGAATTGTTTGCTCGAGTTCATGTAGATGTCACTGGTTTTGGCCCATTTCCCATTCCTTTAACATATCTTGATCTTTTGCCCATTACAACATCATAAACCTGATCAATAGTCATTGGTTTCTTTCTACAACTGAAGTCTGAAGCATGTCCATCATTTTTTTCTGAAGAATTGACACATTCACTTAAATGAAAAAATATTATAAAATATTATAGATCATATAATAGTTGAAGACTAGTATTGCATAATGTTTCTAAAATCACGTGCATAGTTCTTCTCAGCTTCATTTGTAATCCACATGCTATTTTTACAGCGTTTGAACTTAAACAAAGCAATCCTATCAGGCAGAAAACAACCCTCTTCTTTTTTCTTCCTTGATTATGTGGCATTTTTTGTTGACCGCGACACCTAGAGTTTATCATGCATTTCACCTAGAATATTAAGCATCACAACTATATAAATATTTCTATCAATGCAAAAAGTAGAACCATATAACTTATGTTGAGGAAGAAAAAAACCTGTACATCCCCTTTATACCGATAATCGCATAGCTCATTCCAATGATCATATGTTAGACCTTTAGGAACATGTAACTTTGCCTTAGTTGCAGAGATATATTTCAAGAACTCTTTATGTAATGCATGCTTGTAGTTTCTATAGCGAACTTTCAGAATATTCTCCACACATTGAAAGACTCGAGAATCTTCTCGAAAGTTAACAATATCTAACCTCATCTACCAATAACAATGAAAAAAATTACTGTATAAAGTTTAGAAGTTTGGTACCTAAATAAATACTGCAAATAGTTTCTATATTAGCAAAAACAATGTTATTCAAATTTGAAAATTTTCAATCTTGTTAGGTACTTACAATAAATCATTCCCAAGCACAATTCTTTTCTTCCTCGGTAAATTTAGATTATTTTATTGGACATGGCATGTAATCTCTAACAATTTGGCCAAGTTCATTGGATAGCTTAGCCGATGCAATTCGATTTAAAGGACGTCCCTGCTCTGCATCAATAACAACTTGTAGTTTTTTCCTGGCAACCTCATTCCTCTTTACCAATCCAATCCCTCTTGTCGGTCCTCTACATGGATTCTTTTTCGATAACCCACCATCTAAAAAGTAAGTGCGAAATAAAAAAAAAATAATGTTTACAACATTATAGTGTTAGGAAGTATAATATGTTTCTATTGATATCATTGCATTTCTTATTTTAAAATTCTTTAACCTGTGTTTGGTGTTGCATCTGGTGATAAAGAGGATGTCATGCTTTGATTTAGTTGATCTATAGATTGGGAATGATTCACTTCAGGATTAGATCATGGAAGAGAAGTTGTAGAACAAATCACCCCAGTATTAGTGGTGAGTGAAATCCTATTAGTGACTTCAACATTTGATGATGAAAACCTGTCGCGTTTTTTTGATTGACCTGGTGCCCATTTCACAACTTGTAGAAGTGTGAGAAAAAAGTAATTAGGTAAATTAATAGTTTGTTATTTTTTAATATGCCAATTCATACTATAGTTACTATTTAATTAATATACTTTAAGAAAACAATTAAGCAATTCACTCATGAATCTTCAGTTTCATCATCAGAATCGTCATTCATTTCTTCATCATTACTATCATACTCAATAGGAGATTCATCTTCATCATCTGATATTACAAAATTTCTTTCTGTTTCAATTCTTTTGGATTGCACAACAATAGCTTCCACAATCTCTAATTCAACACATACTATATGCAAGGATGTAGTAATGTCATCCGATATTTCCACAGCTATGCCATTACTAGATACCATCTCATTGTCTCGATAAACATCATTATTATCAAGTGTGTCATCTTTATCCTCTGGTATATATACTATCAATCTCATTTTCATCATAAATATGTCTGTTGGTTTTAGGGTTTTTGGGCCCAAGGAGGTCCAATACAACCTTAGTCGGTGGATACACCTTTCACATGCGGCTTATAGAAAAATAAGTAAAACAAGTATAACTCAATGCTTTTTGTACGTGGAAACCGAAAGGAAAACCACAGGCCTTTTTGGGCGGTGACAAGCCTAAC
This sequence comes from Ipomoea nil, assembly GCF_001879475.1. Lineage (NCBI taxonomy): Eukaryota > Viridiplantae > Streptophyta > Magnoliopsida > Solanales > Convolvulaceae > Ipomoea > Ipomoea nil. The sequence continues at coordinate 990,960 of NW_017617762.1, forward strand.
TCCACTATGCATTTTGTAGGTGTCTTTGTACATATTGTAGAGCTATTTTGTACATGTAGTATGAAAATATCGTGTAGGGAAAGAGCTATACTTTGTATATAGAGATGGAGTATGCTTCTTTGTGGTAGAATGGAGTCTTCTTGATAGTCTTGTTGTTGTGTATGTGAATTGCCTTCTCTTGGGAGAGTGGTGTAGGAAGAGTGCTTGTATGTATGAATGAATGATATGTCTTCTTAGAGGAGAAAGAATAGTGAGTGGGAGAATAGTACTTGGGAGAGTCCTCTCACATGTAGATGAATGAATGGAGTCTTCCTTGAGAGAGTGTTTATAGAAGAGTGATATGTGGCCTCTCCGTATGTAAGAATGGTTGTCCCCCACCTCTTGCTCCTTTCCTCCTTTTATAGCAACAAGTTCAAAAATATGGCCGTTGGGTCATTAACAGGGATTTATTAGGCTTTATGGGTGAGTTTTGGAGGTTATAAGGAGTAGTAACTTAGGTAATTAATGGGGTAGTCAATGGAAATAATATGTTGTAAACGTTGGGTGGTTAATGGGGAAATGATGGGTAGTGATAGGTGGTTTAGTAGGGTAACGGCTACTTGGCCTTGTGGGTGAATAGGGTAATAATTAGGAGTTTGATATAGGTTAACAGCTAGTTTAGGCCGACTTTCTACCCGTGTCGATCCCACACCCGCGCCGACTCCCGGGTCGAGCCGATTCCTCGGTTTACTCCATTTTCCTCTTTGGCTTCTCTTTTCTTTTTGGGCTTGATCTCTATTCTTCTTGGGCCCCGAGCCCACGGGGTTGTAACACCCCAGATTTTCAAGACATTTAAAACTTATAAAATAAAGGTGAAATCTCATTAAATCCCAAAACATAATACAAGAGTACGGGGTGCTATGCCACACCTGAGCTAGAGAACTCAGGTGCACAGGCTAACTAACTAATATCCTCAATAATGTAAATGCATAAGCATGGCACGCAGGCCGAAAGGGAAACTATCTACTTCTACGCTCCAAGTTCTAGTGCGCTCTAGTGACTTATTCTTCTGTGCCTGAAAGCCAAATATATCTGTTCAGCGAGAGATGCTGGTAACCCACTCCAACACGTTGAAATACAATACATATAGTTATATACATAGATATACGAAATGTCATTTCGAAGCATGAAGATTTATCCTAAGAGACTCTAGCTTTCAAATCAGGGAACCGACTCGACAAATAGGGGTACACACAATCAACAGTCATAATCAAGAATATACAATTCTCACATAGGGCACAGTTATAGATAAGCACAACCAATAATCACAATTAAGCATTACTAGCAAGAGCCTTATGGTCATGTTTCCATAACAGTCATATCATCAATTCTTCTCATCTCATCACATAGCACACTTTGTTGGCGCCACAGGACCAATCGCATGCCTATACATGAGGGTCAGCGCATATAGCTCTGACACGGCCCCGCAGCACCCTGCCCCGTCTCACAATACGGAGGGGTCGATCGCAACCGACCGATGAGCCGCAGCTCTATATAATATTTATATACCTGACTGGTCTTTACCAGCCTGGTTAACAGTTGCGATGGTTCTCAACCCATTCAACTGCCCGTATAGTGGACCTTTGTCCTCTATAATATTTATATACCTGACCGGTCTCTACCAGCCTGGTTAACAGTTGGGATGGTTCTCAACCCATTCAACTGCCTGTATAGTGGACCTCAGTCCTATATAATATTTATATACCTGACCGGTCTCTACCAGCCTGGTTAACAGTTGGGATGGTTCTCAACCCATCCAACTGCCCGTACAGTGGACCTCAGTCCTATATAATATTTATATACCTGACCGGTCTCTACTAGCCCGGTTAACAGCCGGTATGGTTCTCAACCCACCCGACTGCCCGTATAGCACGATTGATCTCAACCAAATCGGGGTAACATGCACACATAACACATAGCAAGCACATGCAACCCACATTAACACATTGGGAAGGGGGAGAAAACGTATTACAAAACCTATGCGTGATCCTTCACATACTAAGAATATTCCTAAGGGGTTCATACTTCTTTCACCTAGGTCAACGGGATACCAATTCAACAAGCATGCAATATATAAGACTCATACGACCTACGAACGGTACCCGAAAATCAAACTAGACATAGACACGATAGACGGAGTCTGTTGGGACACCACGGGGGTCGGGGGAACATCAAACGGGGAAGCTGGGGTACAAACCAGCGGGTAGCTGGTGGGTGAGGGGTCACCCGCCGGCTGCCCGCCGGCGTTTTACTATTCCGGGCAGCGGGTGCTCGGCAGGCAGTTGCCCGCCCGCCGGCTGCCTGCTGCCGGCGTTGCCCGACTAGGCCGCGGGTAGGTGGCGGGTCCCCTACCCCCCACTGACTCTTTTTCACCAAAAATGCCCCGGGAACCTTTGTGGAACCCGAAACCATGCTTAGACACTTTCAAACGCAATTGATAACGCACGTAGACAATTAACGGATCAAAATCAAGAAACATACGACACATAACCTATCATGCTTTTCTAAACATAATCAACACCCAATCATGTGAATTCCCACCCAATATACCAAGAATAATATCATACGAATTCCACGACATAACCTAGGGTTCTATTTTTAAATCAACAAGAACACAATTCATCTTCCAAAATCAAGATTCGGTAGGAATAACCTATGACTATCAAGAACCTCATATAATCACTAAGAACATCAAGAACACCATATAATTATCAAGAACGTTATATAATCATCAATAACACCATAATTATCAAGAACCTCTCATTATCAAGATCACCCATGGAGTCATCCCACCAATCATCAATAATAATATCACAAATCATCAATACACAATAATATGGGGAAATCCTAAGAGGGGAATCATAGCTATGAAAATAGGTTTTGTTGAGACATGGGTTACCTCTTAGCCTTAATTAATTCCTTGGCTATGAAGGGTCTTTCTTTAAGCTTTCTTGCTTTCTTGATTTCTTCTAAGGGAATTCTTGGAGCTCTTTGGGTGGTGAGAGATTATTGTGGTGGGAGTTCTAGGTGCCTCCTTATGTTCCCTATTTATATATTTAAGAGTCTTACTTAGGGCCTAATTACCATAGGTTTGCTAACTCGATTCCTTTTAGGACTAAGGATTGGGTTTAGAGATGAGGGTCCACGGACTATGGTGGGCCTTTATCCTAATTAATTTCTGTAATTTAATTCTTTCTTTTGGGTTATTGGTTAAATGATTAATTGGTTTTAGGGATCGTAACACGGGGTGTTACACTCTCCCCCCCTTACGAGGGGCTTCGTCCCCGAAGCCCGGTGTGTTAATCCATTCTTTCACCCCTAGGCATCCCGCATCTTGGCCTCCCGGTTAGGAATGTGGCCCCACATTTTGCCTTAGCTGGAGTAGACTGGATTTCTGGTGGTGTTGTGATAGAAGGGTTTTGGGTCTACCTCGGTCCCCTGCTCCTGAGCTGGACGCCTCGCGAGTGCCCAAGGTGGCCTCGATTGCTGCCACCCTCTGATCTAGTGCGCGTGTCGTACGGATCAAGGATGAGAACCCTTCCTCCATGATTTGGTTTTGCCGGTTGAGCTGTGCGAGTATGCGTTCATTGATTGAGCCCTCGTTTTGCTCCCTTGGGTTCCCTCCTGATCGTGGTTGCACCGACGGGTTGGATTCGTCATCCTCCTCCTGGTCCTCATTTCCCTCCAGGATTCCGCAATCTTGCATTGCCCGTTTGAGCTTCTTGTTGGAGATGTCTAATTGGTCGACCAATTCTCTTCGTTCATCCTCGGGTTTTTGGCAAATTTCTTCGAGGGTGAGGTAATGTCCTCCCTCGGTGTAGTAGATATCATTGCGGCGTAGGTTCTGGGCGTTAAAGACCATGCCATTTGCGGTCTTGACCTCGGTGTGGCTTAGGTCCACCCCCTTTCTCTCCATGATCCAACTTAGGATCATCCCGTAGGGTAGGCTAAGTCGGTTGCTTGATTTGCAAAACTCCATGTGTTTTAGCATGAGGGCCGGTAGGTTGAACTTGATTTTGTGTTTCAAGAAGTAGGCAAAGGTGCACTCTAAACTTCCTACGTCTTTGCTTTTATTATTGGTGGGCAAGAGGCTATCGGTTACAATCATAACCAATATCTTTTGCTCCGCCGATAGCCACTTCCGGTTGGGTCGCGTGGCCGAGGTGAACCCGTCCTCTTTCCCGAGTAGGTACCAGAGATAGTCCTTGTACCCCGTGTTTTGGGTATCGATCCACCCCTTTCGATCGTAGTTTGACACACCCGTGGTGGTCAATTTCAAGAGCTTGGCCAAACGGCCTTCGGAAAGCACCATTTCCTTGCCGCGGACCTTGTTGGTGATTTCTAGTTTGTCACCCCGTTTGATGGCTACAAGATGTTGATAGAATTCTTTCACCAATTCGGGGTACGTATCCCCTTTGATGGTGAGATATGTATCTAAAAGCCCTTGGTGTTTATGCATATCAACCAATTCCGCAGAGAATTGGTCGGGTTCAAGGGCTTTACCTCCGATCACGGTGTAATCGGCGTTGCTCCATTCCGGGGTGCGGGTTTCGAGGGGTTTCTTCGGCATTTCGATGGGCGACGCTTTTCCGGCGGGTCTCCGGCGGTGGTTTTCGCTGCTTGCGAGGGCGGCGACGGTGGGGCGGAGTCCAGGCGACGGCTTGGTGAGGTGGAGACGGTCTCCAATGGCTTAGGGCGTCGGTGGCAGCGGGTGGAGTTTGGGCAGGTGGCGGGCGGCGTGTTGCGGGCGATCTCCGGGCGGTGGCGCGGCGGTGCAGGGCTGTCGGGAGGTGGTCGGACGGTGGCGGCGTTTGGCTGGCGGTGGTGCGGTGGCCGGTGGGATTTCTACGGTTGGGGGGGGGGGGGGTGAGTTGCGTGAGAGAGGGAAGGGAAGGAAGTGGGGAAGAAGAAGGAGGGGAAGAAGAAGAAGGAGGGTTTTTGATTTGGAGATTTTGTGGGTTTTAGGGGTTTGTGGGGTTTTAAGAAGAAAGTGTCCCGTTGAGGTTTCAAGAAACACTCATGGGCTAGTGGTTAAAGCTTTAGTCATTTAAGTGGGGGGTTCAAGGTTCCATTCTTAGTGGTAACTTTAGTCTTTTTTGATGGTATGGTCTTTGTCTTTTTCCTTCTTTTGTCTTCTAGTGGTGAGTGCTTGGCTAGTTTGTATAGTTTTAGTTTTTCCCCTGTAAGTAGGACCGAATTTCGAACTAATCTTTATTGATAATATTTCCGAAGTAATTAAGCTAAGTAAGTAGTTTTACTACGAAGGTGATTACCAAGAAATTGCCAACCTATCCTAGACAGAATTCGTCTTCTTGGTTTTCTCCCGCGGGGTTTGCGTGGTCCTCGTCTTTTGGGGTTAGATTTCCTTCCTCGAGATTGCTCTCGTTCCCGAGGTCGGCTTGAGTGCGGCTCATGACGAATATTTTTCCGGGAGCGCCGTAGTTTCCTCGATGAGCGGTGCCCCCATGTTGTCCCATGGTGGTAGTGCGTGGTATTTGGGGTTGGGTGCAAAGGAAGGCCTTGTGTCCTTCTTCTCCGCAGTTGAAGCATCGCAAGGGATTGCCCATGCAATCCTTGCCTCTATGGTTCTTGTTGCATTTCGGGCAAGGAAAGCTTCTGGCGTTAGCGTCGTTGTTCCCCAGAGGTGGCCTTTGGTTGGTCAGGTTACTTGGTCTTGTGTTGGCGTCGTTTCTTGTTCTCTTTACTGGTGGTGCCCCTCCTCCGGGGTTCCTCTTTCGTATTTGTTCCTGAACCCCGCGTTGGAGTAGCTGGATTCGGTAGAGATTAGCGGCACTGGAGTAAGCCTCGTTGAGAGTCCGAGGTCTGCTTACCACTAGTGCTTTTCGGGCTTCAAAGTTGAGGCCCGATACGAATCTCTCTATTTTGGTTGCCTCGGTGGGGACTAGTTCTGGTGCGAAGCGTGCTAGTTCAAGGAATCGTTTGTGGTATTCCATGACGGTAGCTGTCCCTTGTTTCAGATGGAGAAACTCTTCGTACATGGATGCTCTTACGTGTGTTGGATAGAATCGTTCTCGTAGTCGCGTTTTGAGGTGTTCCCAGTTGAACCCCGGTTCTTGTTGGTAAGTGGGACCCTCGTGGATCCACCAAAGATCGGCCTCGTGTCCGAAGTAGAACGAGGCTATCTCCACGCGGCGTTCTTCTGGGCATTCTACTAACCCGAGAATTTTGTCGAGGGTTCGGATCCATTCCTCCAGGATTACGGGATCCTCTTCTCCTGAGAACGTGGGTGGTCGATGGTTAGAGACTTGTCGGGCGAAGTCTGCGTTTGCGTTCGATGGAGGTGGTGGGGCCCTGTTGTTGCGGAGAGCCACGTCGCTTAGTGCTTGGGCGACTTGTGTTAGTTGTTGTAGTGTTTGGGTTAGGGGGTCGTGTGCGGCGGGTTCTGGAGTCCTTGATTGTCTTCTGTTGGGTGTCATGCTAATCTTCTCTGTATCGTTCCAATTTTATCGGATGTCTCTGAAGTGTTGGGTGCGTTGCTGTCGTCTTCCTGGGTCAATGTTTATAAGAATGTTAAATTGGGGCTTGATGTCCTTCTTTGATGTGATAAGCGGGGGAAAGTTTTCTTCAGGTAAGGGAGGAGAGGTTATGTGTAGGTTTCACAATCTCACCGCGCGTCCTAAGATTCTTGGATCCTATGTTCCTAAATATCTAGAGTTCAAGCTTAATGTCTTAAGGTCCGGTCTTAAGAGTCTTATCCTAGGGTCAACTTAGGCTCTGATACCAACTGTAACACCCCAGATTTTCAAGACATTTAAAACTTATAAAATAAAGGTGAAATCTCATTAAACCCCAAAACATAATACAAGAGTACGGGGTGCTATGCCACACCTGAGCTAGAGAACTCAGGTGCACAGGCTAACTAACTAATATCCTCAATAATGTAAATGCATAAGCATGGCACGCAGGCCGAAAGGGAAACTATCTACTTCTACGCTCCAAGTTCTAGAGCGCTCCAGTGACTTATTCTTCTGTGCCTGAAAGTCAAATATATCTGTTCAGCGAGAGATGCTGGTAACCCACTCCAACGCGTTGAAATACAATACATATAGTTATATACATAGATATACGAAAAGTCATTTCGAAGCATGCAGATATATCCTAAGAGACTCTAGCTTTCAAATCAGGGAACCAACTAGACAAATAGGGGTACACACAATCAACAGTCATAATCAAGTATATACAATTCTCACATAGGGCACAGTTATAGATAAGCACAACCAATAATCACAATTAAGCATTACTAGCAAGAGCCCTATGGTCACGTTTCCATAACAGTCATATCATCAATTCTTCTCATCTCATCACATAGAACACTTTGTTGGCGCCACAGGACCAATCGCATGCCCATACATGAGGGTCAGCGCATATAGCTCTGACACGGCCCCGCAGCACCCTGCCCCGTCTCACAATACGGAGGGGTCGATCGCAACCGACCGATGAGCCGCAGCTCTATATAATATTTATATACCTGACCGGTCTTTACCAGCCTGGTTAACAGTTGGGATGGTTCTCAACCCATTCAACTGCCCGTCTAATGGACCTTTGTCCTATATAATATTTATATACCTGACCGGTCTCTACCAGCCTGGTTAACAGTTGGGATGGTTCTCAACCCATTCAACTGCCCGTATAGTGGACCTTTGTCCTCTATAATATTTATATACCTGACCGGTCTCTACCAGCCTGGTTAACAGTTGGGATGGTTCTCAACCCATTCAACTCCCCGTATAGTGGACCTCAGTCCTATATAATATTTATATACCTGACCGGTCTCTACCAGCCTGGTTAACAGTTGGGATGGTTCTCAACCCATTCAACTGCCCGTATAGTGGACCTCAGTCCTATATAATATTTATATACCTGATCGGTCTCTACCAGCCTGGTTAACAGCCGGTATGGTTCTTAGCCCACCCGACTGCCCGTATAGCCCGATTGATCTCAACCAAATCGGGGTTACATGCACACATAACACATAGCAAGCACATGCAACCCACATTAACACATTGGGAAGGGAGAGAAAACGTATTACAAAACCTATGCGTGATCCTTCACATACTAAGAATATTCCTAAGGGGTTCATACTTCTTTCACCTAGGTCAACAGGATACCAATTCAACTAGCATGCAATATATAAGACTCATACGGCCTACGAACGGTACCCGAAAATCAAACTAGACATAGGCACGATAGACGGAGTCCGTTGGGACACCACGGGGGTCGAGGGAACATCAAACGGGAAGCCGGGATCCCGAAGTGGGGTTCAAACCAGCGGGTAGCCGATGGGTGAGGGGTCACCCGCCGACGTTTTACTATTCCGGGCAGCGGGTGCCCGGCGGGCAGCTACCCGCTGCCGGCGTTGCCCGACTAGGCCGCGGGTAGGTGGCGGGTCCCCTACCCCCCACTGACTCTTTTTCACCAAAAACGCCCCGGGAACCTTTGTGGAACCCGAAACCATGCTTAAACACTTTCAAACGCAATTGATAACGCACGTAGACAATTAACGGATCAAAATCAAGAAACATACGACACATAACCTATCATGCTTTTCTAAACATAATCAACACCCAATCATGTGAATTCCCAAACCAATATACCAAGAATAATACCATACGAATTCCACGACATAACCTAGGGTTCTATTTTTAAATCAACAAGAACACAATTCATCTTCCAAAATCAAGATTCGGTAGGAATAACCTATAACTATCAAGAACCTCATATAATCACTAAGAACATCAAGAACACCATATAATTATCAAGAACGTTATATAATCATCAAGAACACCATAATTATCAAGAACCTCTCATTATCAAGATCACCCATGGAATCATCCCACCAATCATCAATAATAATATCACAAATCATCAATACACAATAATATGGGGAAATCCTAAGAGGGGAATCATAGCTATGAAAATAGGTTTTGTTGAGACATGGTTTACCTCTTAGCCTTAATTAATTCCTTGGCTATGAAGGGTCTTTCTTTAAGCTTTCTTGCTTTCTTGATTTCTTCTAAGGGAATTCTTGGAGCTCTTTGGGTGGTGAGAGATTATTGTGGTGGGAGTTCTAGGTGCCTCCTTATGTTCCCTATTTATATATTTAAGAGTTTTACTTAGGGCCTAATTACCATAGGTTTGCTAACTTTATTCCTTTTAGGACTAAGGATTGGGTTTAGTGATGAGGGCCCACGGACTATGGTGGGCCTTTATCCTAATTAATTTCTGTAATTTAATTCTTTCTTTTGGATTATTGGTTAAATGATTAATTGGTTTTAGGGATCGTAACACGGGGTGTTACAGGGGTTCACACCCCATCAACTAGTCCCTCACTTTTCTATGTCTCGCACTCAGCAGGGTATGGAAAAGTATATTGTCTCGCCTCAAAATTCCCTTTATTAGCCGCCTCGATTTTTGCCGACTCTTTATTTAAGATTCCAAAAGACTCCATCCTCATGACTTCTCTTCGTTTGCCATATGACCGACTGCTTCAGTGGATGCGGCCCTCTGGCTTCGAGCCCCTTTTTCTTTAGCCGTCGAAGTGAATCTCGGCTGTAACTTTTTCTTTCTCTAATAAACTTCTAAGGGTTCGTACCCTCGATTCCTTTTTTATTCGTCGAGTCCCTCAGTCGAGGCGACTTTCGGTGATAGCTTCTTTTTTCTCTAAGAAATGTCTAGGGTCGGAACCCTGGTTTCTTATCTCTTTTTTCTCTAAGAAACGTCTAAGGGTCGGAACCCTTGTTTCTTTTCTCTTTTTCTCTAAGAAACATCTAAGGGTCGGAACCCTTGTTTCTTTTCTCTTTTTCTCTAAGAAACGTCTAAGGGCCGGAACCCTTGTTTCTTTTCTCTTTTCTTGCCGAGTCCCTCAGTCGAGGCGACTCCTGTAGGCTTTTTCTAGGAAACGTCTAAGGGTCAGTGCCCTTGTTTCCTATCTTTTGTCGCCGTGTCCCTCAGTCGAGGTGACCCTTTAGGCTTTTTCTATCTTGGAAACAGTTTAGGGTCAGTGCCCCGTTGTTTCTTTACTTTCTCGCCGAGTCCCTCAGTCAAGGCGACTCATGTAGGCTTTTTCTCGGAAACGTCTAAGGGTCAGTGCCCTTGTTTCCTATATTTTCTCGCCGAGTCCCTCAGTCGAGGCGACCCTTTAGGCTTTTTCTATCTTAGAAACAGTTTAGGGTAAGTGCCCCGTTGTTTCTTTACTTTCTCGCCGAGTCCCTCAGTCGAGGCGACTCCTGTAGGCTTTTTCTCGGAAACGTCTAAGGGTCAGTACCCTTGTTTCCTATCTTTTCTCGCCGAGTCCCTCAGTCGAGGCGACCCTTTAGGCTTTTTCTAAGGGTCCTAGCCCTTGTTTCTTTTCTTTTTCTCTCGCCGAGTCCCTGCTCGAAGCGAGTCTTGGCTATGATTCTTCTTTTGCTAGTAAACTTCTTGGACTCTTGGTTCTTTTACTAACTCGAGTGACTCTTGGTTGTGGCTTTTCTTTTTCTTCCCTTCATATAGCCTCTTGTAGATGAGAAATTACTCGAGCAAGTAAATATTGGAAATTATATGCACTTCTTTGCCACGCCCAGAATATGTTCAAGTTTCCTAGGTCGTGCGGCACATGTGACTGGAAACTAAGCTCGTCATATGCATAAGAAAGAATCCATCCTCCAGACTCTCATAAGAGACAATACCCGGTCAAACTCTTGGAGTCGAAGATAATACCCGTCAGACTCTTGGAGTCGGCCTTGAAGTGCCTTAGTATTTCCCACCGAGCTGCAAGAATGTCTTTGTGGAAAGAAAAAAAATATAAATGCTAATGCAAAAGGAGTCGAGCCCTAGCCTCTTTATTTCCTTCTATAGCCTTTACCATTCCTACGCAATTGAATCTTTGAATTTCTATAGTATTGAATTTAACATATGGCAAGATTGTGCGTTAAGACAGGCATGAGCAAGTTACGAGACGTGTCGTACTTCTGGATTTTGTCCATCAAATAACTCCCGTCTTTGAAATCACCATCATAAGTATTACGCGTGACCATTCAGAAAATATACTCTGGAATGGCAAGTGCAAATTACCATATTTCAAGATTCTTCTACCATATTTGCCACGTACAGGTTCGGATTTCTCCCATATGTCTCATCTTCTGACTTCTTATCTGATTTAAACTGTCTAGGAATGATAACTTTACACCGCTGCTTCCTCAACTGATTAATGCTCCCAGCATAGTGACCACCAATCACTCGACTACCCTCTTGTGGGAGCCATGGCGAGTCGATGAAGTCGACGGGGGTGTGAGTACGTCATCGAGCCCATAGTTGGCGAGAACTAACAGGTTTTGAGACTTCTGTATGAGTTCATAGGTTCATGGTCGTCGTATTTGCTTTTTCTTCTGCCCAGGCTTGTCACATATCTACCGGATGCGGCGTGACTTCTAATTGCCGAGCGGGACGCCGAGTGCTGGTGCGGCCTGTACATGCATATTTTCTACCAAGATTTTGGTCCTTTTCAAAAAGAAACCATTAGCTGTGATATTGCCTCGTACTGCACAGTGCATGTGTAGGTATTTCCCAAATAAAAATGCCTCGATATGGCAAATCGCTAATCACCATACTCTTTTCCAAAACTCCTTAAGTAGCCGACTACTCTGAATTTAATCGCTACTGATGCCGACTCCGACTGCGAGCTTGCCAATTGTTGTCCTGCTGCCGACATCCTATTTGGTGATTTTCATATGTAAATGCATTCTTTTAATAGAGAAGAAAATTCCACCTCTTTTACCCAGCGTTGCCACGTACTGTATGTATTCATCATGGGGAACCTCCAAACATAGATGTCTCGGTATGGTGCAATGCATTCCCCTCTTCTCGAAATCAGATAATATCTTACGCGCGGCGAGGATTTACATGAATTGTTCGAAAGCCGAGGAGTCAGTTCGGGGAGTGTGCGAGATCAGGATGAGTCTCCCTAGCCAATTTACAGAACGAAGCTTTGATTTCTGAGAATGAGTTGGTCTCCGATGGTGGTCTACAGTTTCCCAGCCATCATACACTGTTATTCTGCGTGACATATCAGAGCCCACACCCTGAACGTCTACCAAGCACCTCCGACTCTCCAAGCTGATCACCCTTTACACCGAGCGCCACCGCGCACTTTCGACTTCTTGCCTGCTTGATTCTCTCGCCTACTTGGTTATGTGGAGAGCCCGTCCGGCGAACACGCTTAGATGTGCCTACTGGTTCTAAATGGTCATTCAGTGGAGGCCTTAGCCGACTGAAGGAGTCGACATGGTGGATAATGGCGCAAAACGAGCGGTTGGCAATTAGTCAGATTGCTTGTGTCGAGTCCATCATTACCGGATCTTCGATTACCTGTAATCGAACACTGTCCTTCCTTCTCACCCCTCTCTTGTAGCTTTGAGTTCAATAAATGGAGTTCTGGTGTACGGCGAGGTAGACGGGGCGAGTCCAAGTTCGAGCCCATCACTGGCTTTTCTCTACTGCGCCTACCTGAGATCAGCAGTCTTACCAAGCGGCGGCATGATCAGCTGCTCTTCCCCGGGTTTTCATTCACGCAACATTACTTGCTGGATTTGACTCAGCTTCCGTCGTCCAATTATTTTAGTTTCCCCGATAACCATCAGGGTGGCACAATACCTGACTTTGGTACCTAGAACGCGAAGAACATGCCGACTCCCCGCCCACTACTGACTGCTCTCACGGCGTGGAAGAGATCTAGCATCGCTTGACTGGCATTTTGGCGGTAAGAATTGCAGGTAGGTCCATCTCGTCTTCAAGCTAATCACAAATACTCTCTGGAGCTCTTTCCTTGCTAATTATGTCTTTCTCTTCCCTAACTGGCCACGTACCGACTGCCTACTCAGCAACAGGACACGGGCGAGTTGGCAAAAAGAGTCGGCGTTCCGGCTGGGCAGTTTGGCAGACGCGATTTCTTTTGAAGGACGCAGTGAAAGCCCTCGGTCAAGCCAATCGATTCCAAGGAGTCGAATGCCGACTCCGTGTGACGAGTCAAATGCCGGTTGACCATTGCTTCTTCCATTTGTTGGCTGACGGCTGAGGCGATAGAAGGAGGTGGCTGTTGAATTCAGCTTTGCGCCAACACCCACCCTGACGACCGCATGTGCGGAGGAGGCCGGGGCCGAGTCATCGGGATTGCCTTCATTCGCCACGCCTTCACCACTCGAGTCTGAATCGTCGGGGTCTCCCTCGTTACCTATCCCATTCTTAGCCGAGTACTCCATGTCGACGGCCTCTTTGAACGTTTCCCAGGCTGTATGAGGGTGGTGCAAGCCGGCCAGCTTAGAGCTATATGTCGGCTGATCGAGTTCGCTAGTATCTTGGGGTTCAACGACCGCATAGTTATGTGGGGAGCCACTCGACAAATATATTGGAGGGCATAAAGTATGTTCTCAAAAAGCACTCCATTGCCACACGGAGTTTCATGATTTTCCTCATTCCTCTGCTTCCAGGCACATAATGGTGCAATTTTTTTTTAAAGCTCCCTGCTTGTTTGTTGTAGAGACTGCTACGTACAGTAGATAGGTACTCTCCCTATGCCATATGTAAAAATATGGCAATTGTGTAGAAATTTTCTTTTCCTTTGACTTTGGCTGACCATATTTCCATGGATTGCCACGAGTCGACTCGTTTAATTTCCTTGTTGTGATGTCAGGAGCACACAACCTTGAATATCAACTTGGAATTTTCATTCCTTGGAGCTGGAAGTATTTGATTGGAACATATATAGTCGGACTCCTCAACCAATCTTATTTAACAACATACTGCTTGTCTACCTCGATATAAACGAAGCCTTTCACATGATCAAGAGAAAAACGGAGAATAAAATAAAATAATTGTGACCACGGTAGTTACCGTTAAAGTCGTGGTGGGGGGAACCATTTATTTCGACGTCCCGACTTCTTGATTCCCCCGGCCGAGTCCCTCAGTGTGATAGACCAACCACTCTTTGCCAACAACTTTGAGTACTTCTAATTTAAATATTGTATCTAATTTAAATGATAATGGTTACCTCTTGTAGACCTCAATACGTAGTTTTCTTTGTTTGATTCTCTTCTAGTCCTCTTCTTGGTCCACGGTTCTCCATGAACCTTCTCAATCTTACGTCCGTATTGATCGGACGCTCTCCGAAATTGCTCGAACAAAGAGGTAAACGCGACTTTTTGTCACGATCCCCACAGACGGCGCCAGTGTTGGTTTTAGGGTTTTTGGGCACAGAGAGGTCCAACACAACCTTAGTCGGTGGATACACCTTTCACATGCGGCTTATAGAAAAATAAGTAGAATAAGTATAACTCAACGCTTTTTGTACGTGGAAACCGAAAGGAAAACCACGGGCCTTTTTGGGCGGTGCCAAGCCTAACTCCATTATGCATTTTGTAGGTGTCTTTGTACATATTGTAGAGCTATTTTGTACATGTAGTATGAAAATATTGTGTAGGGAAAGAGCTATACTTTGTATATAGAGATGGAGTATGCTTCTTTGTGGTAGGATGGAGTCTTCTTGATAGTCTTCTTGTTGTGTATGTGAATTACCTTCTCTTGGGAGAGTGGTGTAGGAAGAGTGCTTGTATGTATGAATGAATGATATGTCTTCTTAGAGGAGAAAGAATAGTGAGTGGGAGAATAGTACTTGGGAGAGTCCTCACACATGTAGATGAATAAATGGAGTCTTCCTTGAGAGAGTTTTTATAGAAGAGTGATATGTGGCCTCTCCGTATGTAAGAATGGTTGTCCCCCCACCTCTTGCTCCTTTCCTCCTTTTATAGCAACAAGTTCAAGAATATGGCCGTAAGGTCATTAACAGGGATTTATTAGGCTTTATGGGTGAGTTTTGGAGGTTATAAGGAGTAGTAACTTAGGTAATTAATGGGGTAGTCAATGGAAATAATATGTTGTAAACGTTGGGTGATTAATGGGGAAATGATTGGTAGTGATAGGTGGTTTAGTAGGGTAACGACTACTTGGCCTTGTGGGTGAATAGGGTAATAATTAGGAGTTTAATATGGGTTAATGGCTAGTTTAGGCCGACCTTCTACCCATGCCGATCCCACACTCGCGTCGACTCCCGGGTCGAGCCGATTCCTCGGTTTGGCTCGTATCTCTTTTGTGCTTACTCCATTTTCCTCTTGGGTTTCTCTTTTCTTTTTGGGCTTGATCTCTATTCTTCTTGGGCCCCGAGCCCATGGGGTTCACACCCCATCAATGTCTATGCTGAAATTGCTGGACAACTCGCCAATTTAATCCCAACTTTGTATCATTTAGGTAGAAGACTTGCTTTGCTTGAGAGGTTAAAACATATGGATCATTTTTATACCAAAAGCTTGAAACTTTAATGCTAGTAAAGATCTCATCATGTTGAATGCATAACCATTTTCCAATATCAAACCAATCACATTTAAAAAGAACAATGCGATATCCTTTAATGTATTCCAACTCAATTTACATCGTTTAGCACACCATAAAAATCAATCAATTCATCTCCATGATTTCTTTGCACAGAAATTCCACAATTTTGAGTATTATGACGACTATCACTGTAACACCCCGTGTTACAACCTCGAATCCCGGGTTAATTATTTAATTGGTTCTGTTAGTAATAACTAGAAAATGATTTAATTTGGTTAAGCTTCTCTTTAATTAATTAATGTGGCCCACCATGGAACATGGACCCTTATCCTTAAACCCAAATCCTTAATCCTATAAGGAATAGGATAGATGGATCCTTACTATTCAGACCCTAGTTAGAACTCCTAAATATATATATATATATATATATATATATATATATATATATATATATATATATATATATATATATATATATATATATATATATGGACTTAGGAAGCATTTAGAAATCCTACCACAATTAATTCTACCACACAAGATATTCCCAGGAATCCCCTGCCACCAAACGTAGGAGAACCCACGGGAAAAAGATCTTAGGGAAAGAACATTAGTAGCCAAGGATATTGATTAAGGCTAAGAGATAACCCATGTCTCAAGAAACCTATTTTCCTCGCTATATCTTATTCATTGGCTCCTTTGATATATGATTCTGTGTTTGAGTCTTGATAGAGCTTTGCCTAGGGTTTATATTGTGTTTATGTGATAATCTTGGTGTTTATGTGATAATCTTGATGTTTATGTGATAATCTTGATGTTCTTGATACTATGATTAATTATATGAACGATCTTGTATTTTGATTATGTCTAGAGCCCTAGGGTTATAACGTGGATTTCGTATTATAATATTCTTGGTATATTTGGGTGGGATGTTGCATGATCGGGTGTTGAGTCTAGTCTAGGACTTGTGTTTAGGACTTTGCATATAGATTTCTTGATGTTCTTGTGATTCCAGATGTCCTTGGATCGTTATGTGATTTATGTTGAGTCTTGACATGTTTAGGAATCGTGTTAGGGTGTATTTGGTATGATTCTTGGTTTAATTCCGTTACTTGAATACATGGTGTTGTCGTTTGTGTTTGAATGTGTCTGGACATGGTTTCGGGTTCCACGAAAGATCCCGGGACCAAAATATCACATACGAGTCAGTGGGGGCAGGGGGGCCCGCCACCTACTCGCTGCCCCTTGCCTGGTTTCCAGCGGGCAGCCGGCGGGCAGGCGACTGCCCGGCGGGTGGTCTTCCACCTGCCGCCCACCCGTTGGAAAGTTGGTGGGTAACGTGATGTTTTTTTCCGTTTGTTGTTTCCCCGTATCCCGGTGTACCCCGTTTGTCGTGTGTGAGTCTAGTTTGATGTATCGGGTACCATTCGTAGGGTAAAAGGGTCCTGTGTATTGCATGCAAGTTGAATTGGTATCCCGTTGGCCTAGGAGGTAGTCGCATGATCCCGTAGGAGTGTCGTGGGTGGGTTAATGTCGTTGTTATGGATGAGTTATGTTGGGTTACGTGTTCCTCGATGATTCCCCGGCCCCTTGTTATGTGTTAATGTGGGTTGCTTGTGATTGAGTTCGATGTTGTTGTGCATGATGACCCAATTGGTTGTGATCAATTGGCTATAATGACTATCTGGTTGGTTGAGAACAACAAGGTATTAACCCGATCGGTTGAGACTGGTCGGTTATACAGGCAGTTGGATTAGTTGAAAACAATCGACTGTTATATATATTAATAGGGCTGCGGTCCATAGTCTGGTTGCGCTCGGACATATATGATAATAGTGCTACGGTCTATAGTTTGGTTGCGATCAAACATGTATGATAATAATGAGCTGCAGTTCATTGATTGGTTGCGATCAATCGTTTGGTTCTTCCTTGTGCTGCGGTGCAAGTTAAAGTGTTGCAGGGCCATGTCAAAGCTATATGCACTGACCCCTTGGCAATGGAACTCAAGGTTCGGGTCATGTGAATGGTCCTGCGGCACCACCATATGTGTGGGCACGAATGCATGTCTTTGTTGTTAATTGCCTGACTGTGATGATAATTGAGTATTGATGTTGTTGGGTTGATTAAGCATACGTATTGTGTAGTCTTGTGACCTTAGGATGCATGCTAGGATCTTTATGTTTGATTATATTGAATGTATCTGCTATTGCTTGTTGAGTCTGTTCTCGGATTTAAATTAGAGTTACTCAAGATTATATATGTATTCCAGTTTCAAAATGAGTTTCTTATATCTACCTATATTGTATTTAACGCGTTGGAGTGGGTTACCAGCATTATTCGCTGACGGTTGTTATACCGAATGTTTTTCAGGTGATGAGCCTTAGCTTCGGAGCGTGCTAGTCTGAGCCGTGGACTTAGCTTAGTTAGTAGTGGCCTGCGTGCCTTGGGATTGTAATGAATATTAGTTTGAGGATTTCTTATATTTAGTTAAGTTAGCCTGTCCACCTAGGTTCTTAAACCTAGGTGTGGCATAGCACCCCGACTATCATGCTTAGTTTATGCTCTGTTTGGAGACTTATAATGGAATTGTCTTTAATATCTAAGTTTTAAAAGTTTCAAAAATTTGGGGTGTTACAATCAAGATCTTTTGTATGAAATCTATAACTCCATTAACTATGCAAGATTTATATTTTCAAACACACACTTGAGGTCCACAAGCTAATGAGTATAAGTCATCCATAGCTTTAGTTGCATGTGCATTATGTACTTGGAATATCTAACAATTTAATTTAAAAATATCAATAACAAGAATAAAGCATATTTTAGGTTTTTTTTTTAATAAAGTTAATGTGTCATTAACACTAACCTCCCCCCTAAACCACATTGAGAACTCCTTCTTATGTCTTTCATTTATATTGGACAAACTTTCCATCTCAAGCAAACCAATGTGTTCACTACGAATAAGAGAAAGAGTAAGAAAATATTAACTAAAATGAAATAACTTTAAATTTTAAATTCAATTATATGATCTTATATGCAGAAAACATACTGAATATATGATTCAACTTCATCGCAATTACTCAATACAAACCATTCAACCTTATCAAGTTCTTCCATAGTCAATTTTTCAAATTTCCAAGCACCAAATGGACGAACCTTATGTGAAAAAATTGACAACCCACCATGTGCTTCTTGTTTATCATTAATTCTATCTGGTTTGTTGAAACGGGTCTCTACTCCATTAAGGTATAGAGAAATAAAAGTTAAGCATTCATTTGCAACATAACCCTCAGCAATTGAGCCTTCGCGATTAGCTTTATTTCTCACAAAATGTTTAAGTTTTCCTAAGAACCTACAACAAGAATAAAGTTTTTAGATTATATTACAATAGTATAAGCTTTAGTAAATTAAATTGAGATTTAATGAAATTATGATGCGAAGTATCACCTTTTAATCATAAACATCCATCTAAATTGCACTAGTTCACCTAGAGCAGCTTCTTGTGGGAGGTGAATTGCTAGATGTACCATGACATCAAAGAAAACTGGTGGATAAATCATCTCAAACTTGCAAAGTATGATAACAACATCATTGCGTAGCACCTCTAAATCTGCTAGCTTTAAGGTCTTACAACACAACTTCCTAAAGAAATCACCTAACTCAGATAACAAAGTGGTAACTTTTTTTTCTAAGCTTCCACGCACTCCAATAGGTAATACTCTTTGTAATAAAACATGACAATCATGACTTTTTAAACCCGTAAGTTTACCATTAGCATTTACACATCTAGAGATATTAGAAGCATAATTATCTGGAAACTTAACAACTTCAAAAATTTTGCAAACTTCAATCTCTCTTCTCTTGTTAACATGTAACATGGATGTGGAACTTCATATGATCCATCTAATTTCATAACCAAATGCAATTCCTTCCTAATATTCATATCATCTAAATCTTATATTGCTTTCAAAGTGTCCTTATTTTTCCCATCAATATTTAGCAAAGTTCCAATGATATTATCACAAATGTTTTTCTCAATATGCATAACATCAAGATTGTGTCTCAATTTCAACTTTTTCCAATAAGGAAGCTTGAAGAAGATACTCTTTTTGCACCAATTAAGGTTTTCAGGATTTCGTTTCCTTTTTCTTTTGTTTGGATGTTTTCCAAATGGATTGTCACTTACTTCATGTAGTTGGCTTAACACTTCCTCACCAGATAACTCCAAAGGGGGACTTGGACTCTCAACTTTCCCATTAAACTTCTTGCTTCGCCTCCATGTGTGATTAGTGGGCAAGAAACGACGATGATCCATATATCCCAACTTACTCCTTAATCTTACAGAACACGAGTTATCATTACAAACTGGGCAAGTCATGTATCCTTTAGTAGACCATCCAGACAAGTTGGCATAAGCTGGAAAATCATTGATAGTCCACAGAATAGAAGCATGCAATTGAAAATTTGTTCAAGAACAAGCATCATATGTTGTCACACCTCTTTCCCATATTTCTATGAGATCTTCAATTAAAGGTTGCAAATAAACATCAATATCTCTTTCAGGTGCTTTGGGACCAGGAATAAGTAATGTTAACATAAAGAATGGATCCTTCATGCACATCCATGGCGGTAAATTGTAAGGGAGTAATATAACAGGCCACATGCTATAAGAATTATCCATATTATCAAATGGGTTAAATCCATCCAAAGCTAGCCCAAGCCTAACCCTCCATACTTCATTAGCAAACCATGGAAGCTCTTGATCAAAATCTTTCCAAGCCTTAGAATCTCCTAGATAACGCAAATATTCACCATCATCAGTTCTTCTTTCTTTATGCCATCTCATATCTTTTGCAGTTTTTTGCCATAAAAAGCCTCTGAAGCCTAGGTTTTATAGGAAAATATCTCAATATTTTATGAAGAATATTCTTTCCTTTACCATCATTAACTTTCCATCTAGACGTATCACAAATAGGAAAAAACTCATGTTTCTCTAATTCCTTTCAAAATAACACACAATATTTGCATGCATGAATATTTATATATCGCAATCCCAAACTATGAAGCATAGCTTTAGACTCATAGTGACAACGTGGAAGTGTATTTCCACTAGGTAAGCATTCACTTAGCAATTCAAACAACATGTCAAATGACTTATTACTCCATTTATTATACACTTTCAAATGTAGCAACTTCACAATTAAAGACAATTTTGAAAATTTAGTGCACCCTGGATATAATTCTTGTTTTGTTTCCCTCAACATGTTCTCAAAATCGTCAACTTCACCACTTTCCATGGATATAATTCTTGTTTTGCTTATAAGTTAAGTACTATTGTTATATATGTATATCTATACACCTGTGAACCTATTTGATTTGCATATATGATCTTGATTGGTTTAACGTGTTATATGATAACAAACCATTTTTCCAATCTATATCTATATGTACTTTACAGGATGGAGTGGTTTATACATAGCATTCGTGCTAACGGGTTATTTTTGTACTCTTTTTACTTAACCCCTTTTAGGTTTGGAGTAATGTTTACCGATTGCGTTTAGATGGAGCTAGTTAGTTTAGTTTTGTTATAGTTCCAAATTCTCATCAACATGATAAGTTGGAGCTACCCTACGAGGTAACGCATTTAGTGCATTGAGACGCTACCCTTTTGCGTACACTTTAACACTTAGTTCAGTAAATATTAAGTTTATTTACCTAAAATATGTGCTCCTATGTGCTATGCATGCTTGGCCTATGGCCACCTCAACTATGTGCTCATATGTGCTATGCATGCTGACCTTACGGTCATTTAAGTGGGTGGGTCTGCTCCATTCATGAAGCAGCTCATAGTCGCATAACGGACTCGCAGGGCAGGGTATGCAGTCCGTATGTTTAGTGGTGGTTGGGGTATGTGGGTGCTTGGGGGAAACCATATGCGCGAACTCGCAAGGCACGGTAGGTAGTCCGTATGCATTTCGGTGGTTGGGGCCTGTAGGTTAGCTTGGAGGCAACCCACATGCACGGACTAGCAGGGCAGGGTAGGCAGTCCGTATGCATTTTGGTAGTTGGGCCATGTAGGTTAGCTTGGAGGCAACGCACATGCGCGGAGTCGTAGGGTAGGGTATGAAGTCCGTATGCATTTTGGTAGTTGGGGCATGTAGGTTAGCTTGGAGGCAACCCACATGCGTGGACTCGTAGGGCAGGGTAGGCAGTCCGTATGCATTTTGGTGGTTGGGGCATGTGCCTCAAAAAAAAAAAAAGAAGCAAAGGGAGCGCAAAAAAAAAAGGCACAAGCAGGTGCGCGGAAGGATTGACGAAAAACAAAGCAATATGTTATGGTAACGGCGAAGTCCAGTACAAGAAGCATCCAAGAAGCACTAATCTAGAAGCTATCGAAGCTAAGTACCGATCTAATGATAAGAAGAATGCTAAGGGATGAGAGCTGCAGAAGCTGCTGTAGAGCTTGAAAAGCCAGATCCTGAAGACGAGGGGAATTTTGACGGATCCACGCACCCAACAACACCTGAGCCTGCTACTTGAGCTGAAGGAAGTGACAATAGAACAGTCACATTGACCTCTCGACACTAGGTGATGAAGCAGGCCATGCGACGTGCGGTGTGCGTGGCGATGTGAGCCAGAGGCATGCGGTAATGGCATGGCGCATAGCAGTGGCGAGGATGGCATGTGGCAGCGGCGTACGATGGTGGGGGGAATGACAAGTATTTGGATGAGTTGGGAAAAGGGAGGAGGTGGTGGTATTGAATCATACTTAGCTTCCTTCAGGCATCCAGATGCCTAAAAAAGTGGGGGACTTGTGATGGTGATATGGGACCCCGGGGGGCCCATTTTATTGGGAAAGTCGGCCCAACCGCCCAAGCGGGGTATCCATCTTTATGGGTGGGATGTTGGCCCAATAAGAATAATGGGATTCTATTGGGCTAAAGAAAGAATGGAGCTGAGCTTGAAGTAAAAAATTATTAGAATTATTACTAAGGGGAATCAAACTTACAACCTCAAGCATAACAACTCAAGTTCTAAACCACCAAGCCAATCAAGACCTTATATACTAAAGGGCAGGAAACTCCACTTATGCATGGGAGTGCGCAGGGGGCAAAGTAGTGGGGGAACACGTGTGTGGTCCAGAATGAAGACGGCTAGATGCCGTCCATTTGTCAACCATCCGTGAATCTCTCAACAATATAAATAGGCACCATTCCCTCCCTTTTAAAGGCACCCTTGGCTCACCAAACCCCACCTGGTCCATTGGTCTGAGTCTTCAACTTCCTGTTGGCACACTAGGGTTCGAGTTTCCTTAGCTTGTTTAGTTATCATTTTGAGCCCTATTACATTCCTTAGGGCTATAGTATTTATCATTTATTATTTATGTACTCTTTGGGCCGCAATTTTGAACCGGTATCTCGAGCTTTGTACGTATTATTTTAGGCCTAGTGCCCCGGTTAATGAAGCTACTATTTTTCTACTCTCGTTCTGTACCTCTATACCCGGTTTATGATAGATCCAGATCCGATAAAACCATCAGGTTACATGCAACACATAATATAAACATAAGATAGAAACCAACTACAACTAGAACACTAGAGTCCTAGCAGTTACGACCCTAATAAAAAATATAACAATATCCTTTTAATTTAGGGTCCGTTTGGAAAGCTGGAAAATGACTTCTCAAAAATGTTTTCCGGAAAATGAGTCATTTTTCAGAAAACATTTTCCTTTCCTGTGTTTGGCTGCATTCCAGAAAACTGTCTTGATGTGTTTGTTTCATTTTCCGGAGAATGAGCAGGCTTGTTTTTAATGATTTATTATTATTATTATTCCAGTGCCCACTGGTTTCCACGAGCGAAAATCAGAACGGAAACCAACTGGTGTCCATAGCCGGAAACCAGTTGGTTTTCAGTAGTTTCCGCAGCAAGAAACCATGGTTTCCGCAGCCATAGATCATATCTGGAAAGACGTGAAAGAAGATGAAAAAAGAAGTATTGGAGAAGACGAAAACCAAACCAGCTGTTGGAAGAAAATGGAGATGGCAACGCGGAAAACTAGAACGGAAATCAACTAGTTTCCACTGTCGAAAATCATCTGGTTTCTGGTGGTTTCCGCACCCAGAAACCATGGTGTCCACAGCCATAAATCAGACCTGGGAAGACGTGGAAGAAGATGAAGAAGAAGTGACGGTGGAAGAAGACGAAAATCAGACCAACTATTGGAAGGAAATGGAGAAGATGTTGCCTCTCTAGTTCTGCTGAAGGGAGAGTGGAAAATGACTTCCCCTAAAAAAAGGGCAAGTCATTTTTCGGAAAAGATGGGTTATTTTTCATTGACTGCATGCCATTTTCCTTTGACTTCCCTTTTCTTTGCCTAGCCAAATATCAAAATTTCAAAAAATGATTTTCATTTTCCGGGTTTCCAAACACACCCTTAAACAAAAAAAAAAAAAAAAAAAAAAAACAAACAAAAAAAAAAATTCTAGGGGCGCTAAATCTAAACGGAATGAATACCAACTATTATATCGCCATAAAGAAATGCACAAGATTTGTTCTACTTTTTTACAGGGATTTGTTCTCATTTACAATTTCTAAAAAAATTCAATTTGTATCATCCATTTTCAAAACCAGAACTCATAAGATTCAAGTTTTGGTTTGAGTTGTTCTCGAACAGCGAATTGTGAGTTCGAAATCAGAATTAAACTTTTAGTGTGCTCTTCTCTAAGATCAATCGTTATGCTGTGGAACCGTAACCACCTTGTAAGGTGGACACGGTTCCAAACGACACTATTTTCATGTGATTGAGTAATAGTGTCTGTTAGTGGCACTATTATCCTTCATAATTTTTATATTGTAGATTCATAATTTCTAAACCGTAGATTCATAATTTTTATATAGTAGATTCATAATTTCTATACTGTAGATTCATAATATCTGTACTGTAGATTCATAATATCTGTACTGTAGAATCATAATTTTTGTACTGTAGATTCATAATTTCTAAACTGTATAATTATCAAATTATGAACATATAGTTCTGTGATTTGTGAATACAGAGTTCAACAATTGGAAATATGAACATCGAAAATTATGAACATATAGCTCTATAATTATAAACATATATTTATAAAATTATGAACATATAGCTCTATCACATGTTCACGAATCTAATAGTATAGATTTATAATTTCTATACTATACATTCATAATTTAAATACAGCAGATTCATAATTTCTAAACTGTGTGATTGCGAAGAGAGAAACACCGTTAACAACAAGTGAAAAATAATTTTTTTTATTAGAACAACATCGTTTTTGTTGAAAATGACGCCGTTGTGGAATTGTGCCCACATTGCAAGGTGGGTACAGTTCCACGGCATAATTTGTCCTCTAAGATCAATCATTATTGTGTGGACCATGATTCACACAAGTTATGTGGACCATATTTAGTATATTAAAAAGAGTAAATACCAATTTTGGTCCCACGTGTATTAGCAAAATGACGGTTTTGGTCCACATGTTTAATTTCTACCAATTTTCATCCACGACTATTATTTTAGTACCAATTTTAATCCACGACTATTATTTTAGTACCAAAATTCATCACGTCGGTCACCCATCTATTTAAGACATCTCGAAATCTAAAAATTTTAAGGGCATTTTCGTCATTTTCAACTTAAGATTTCAATTTGAGCATAAATAAATAAATTTAAGGCCTAAGATCGGTCCCAATTCGCAATTCTCCACCTCATCCTACCTTAATTTGAGGAAGAAAACTGCGAATTGGTATAGATCTTAGGGCTTAAATCCATTTATTCATGCTCAAATAGTGATCTTAATTTGAAAAGCACAAAACTACCCTTAATAATTTCATATTTCGGCATGTCTTAAACGAATGGGTGATCGGCATGATAAATTTTGGCACTAAAACAATAATTGTGGATGAAAATTGGTACTAAAACAATAGTCCTAGATGAAAATTGATAGGAATTAAACATGTGGACTAAAACTACCATTTTGCTAATATTCATGAGACCAAAAGCACTTTTTATTATGGTGCACACAACATTGTGTGAACTATGGTCCACACAATAATTTGCCCACTAAGATTGTAGTTCCAACTTCCAACTAGGATGTTATTTGGGCTACAAAAATAACCAAACTACAGTTGGATCAATAAATATAAATAAAAAGCCCATTCGTCCAAAGGCCCATAATATATATATATATATATATATATATATATATATATATATATATATATATATATTTTTTTTGAAAACGCCCATAATATTTATACCACCTTAATTGGATTTAAGATGAAGATTGTAATAACATTTTTAAAATTCTTAAAGTACAATAAACTACTAAATTCAAAGATATTAGACTACCCTTCCAAAATTTCTCCTACCATATTTTCCCTCCTGATGTGGCTCCTAATCATTGGGTGCCCACAAATAGACTAACCAATCACTAATTTTAAAAAAAAAAATTAAACCAATCAAATTATACCAAGCCAGGAGGAAAAAAAATATAGGAAAAATAAATTAAGAGCGTACTGCATTATTCATTTCTATAATTCTTTGCCCACAAAACAAAATCTCTCCCCCATCGTTTCAAAGAATCACACATTCCACCCCGACAGAATTATGGAGGGATATATTTATGAAATTCCTACTTTTAGTTACTTTTTATTTTATATTATTCAAATTTATTTTATGAGGAAATTTAATAAAACAATTAACTTAATTTTATTGAAACAAAAAATAAAGAATTCAACTTAAAGGGTACTCACTTATAAAATAAGGCCTTACTATGGACTGGGGAAATGAATTACTCCGTACTTGTCGTCATGCGGCTTGTCAGGCAAGATTAAGGCCATTAAATTTTATAGGATTATACTATATAGATTTTCAAATTTTACTTTCTAAATTTTACTTTTTGATGTAACAAAACTCTGATAAGTTACATTTTTCATGTGAGTCCCAATACAAGTATCTATATCAATATTTTGTATGTGAGAGTAAAATTCAGGGTTGCAAAAATCGCGCCTAGGCGCTAGGCGCTAGGAGGCCGCCGCGAGGAATGGACTCGGCGGCCTCCTACGCGGTTGCCTAGGCGGTTCGGCGATTTTTTTTTTTAAATGTCGAAAAAGTTTCGAAAGGCATAACTTTTGACTCGGTTGTTCGATTTGGACAATTTTTTTTTTCAAATCGCGTATTTGGATAATTTTTTTTAATCTCAAAAAAATGCTTCTTTAGCTCTTAATCTTAGTTTTTTATGTATTTAGATGGTTTAAACAATTTTTTGAACAATTTTACAACCACTTTTGTAAATAGTTTCTAAGAAATAACTATGGAAACCTTATGTTTTAATACTAAATTTTGAAAATTTTTAATTTTTAATTTTTTTAATTATAAATAAATAAATAAAAAATAAATAATCGGCGCCTAGGCGCCTAACGTTTTTTGCAACATTGGTAAAATTTAAGAGTAAAAATTGAGAATATATATGAGGGTTCAGGTGAGTACAACTCCCCTTATAAAAAAATACATCCACACCGTCCATCTTAAGAAATCAAAGACTAGGTTCTTACTATTACTAAACTTCCAAGTTACAATAATTATAAAATGAACCTCGTTCTTAAAAATTTTTTATAATTAGAAAATTGACCTCATGCTTTTTTTTTTTTTTTTTTTTTTTTACTATAACCCTCAACAATTGATGAATCCTGAAGGACAGTTGAGATTAGTCTTCACTTTTTACAAGAGAACCCTATATAGGTTTAGGATCAAGTGCACATGCCACTTCCCATGCGAAAATGCGGTTTGTACACTTGGCTTAAAACCGTGCACTTGAAGGTAAAAAATGTGCACTTGAAGGCAAAAAAGTTGCATTCAAAGGCAAATAGATGTGCAATTGATGCAATTTATGATGCCAAAAAGGGAGGTTATTCAACTTAAGTGTTATTAAATCAATTACCCATACAAATCGTTTGTAAATCTCACACATTTTATTATAAATTTAGTTATATGTTATTGAAAAGTATGTACAAGATATAACAAATACTGCCCAGAAGTTGTGCACTTGAAGGCTTTTGGTTCACTTGAATGCTAAGGTTTTTTTTTTTTTTCTTATTTTTTTTTACACAATAGTAAGATATACATACACTTTTAGGCATTAAATTGAGCACTTGAAAGCATAAAAAGGATCACTAGAAGGCATGGGAGAAAAAAAAAACAATAAAAGGAAAAATTTGAATTAAATTAATTATGCACTCTTAGAAAGGAAAACATGCACTTAAAGACTACAAAACGTGCATTTGAAGACTACAAAACGTGCACTTGAAGGCCAAAAGATTTGCACTCAAAGGCACAAAGATGTGCACTCAAAATAGAAACTAAGTACTGAAATAAAAGTGATGCACTCGAAGAAGAAAAAGTATGCACTTGAAGAAGGTAAAATGTGCACTCAAAGAAGGACAAATGTGCACTCAGATACAAAAGACAAGCTGACTTATTTGCTCAAAATTACAAGAATGACGCCGCACATTTTTTAAATTATCTTCAATCTAGGCTGTTGATTTGGACTACATCTATGGTTGAGACTTAACCCTATTTTTTACCTAAAGACATCTTTTATATATATATATATATATATATATATATATATATATATATATATATATATATATATATATATATATATATATATATATATATATATATATATATATGGACGAACTCAGGTGCGAATAAGTGTCCAGGAAGGAAATGCGAACGAATCAGCGCGTGACACGTATCCAGATCTAATAACTTAAAAAAAAAAACACGGTGACATTTTCGTAAATAATTGAACATCTAAGTGCAAGTAAAATCTCTTATAAGTGCACCTATTTTCACCTATAAGTGCATGTAATTTTGCCTAGTTAGCATTCACTTTCCGCAACCATTCATGCACCTGGGTGTGCTTATAACTATATGTGCAACTATTTATAACTATACGTGCAACTACTTATAACTATATGTGCACCTACTTTCACCTATAAGTGCATATAATTTTGTCTTGTTAATATTCATTGATCTGAGTTCAGCGGGTAGTAATATTCCTGAAAACCACTCGCAAACATTCATACACCTAGATGCAACTACTTAGAACTATAGGTGCAACTACTTAGAACTATAGGTGCAACTACTTAGAACTATAAGTGCAACTAAGTATTGATGCTCAGTGTAAATTTTTACTTGCACCTATAATACATTTTACATGCACTTGTAATACATTTTACTTGCACTTCGATGTTCAATTATTTACGAAAATGCCACCGCGTTTTTTTAAAAAATCAGTGTTTCTCATCCATTAGATCTGGACACGTGGACGAACAGAATCCATTCCTATTTCGCGCCTGGGCGAGCCGTTCGCACTCGAGTGCAACTCTCTCTCTCTCTCTCTCTCTCTCTCTCTCTCTCTCTATATATATATATATATATATATATATATATATATATATATATATATATATATATATTTGTTTATTTATTTATTTATATAAGAGGACATGATACAACTTTCAAGTAAGGTACCATCATACAGTAATTCGTTATGTTATTGTAGAAATTTTTTCAAATTGATTGCAAGTGGCCGGATACGATAAGATCTTTTATGTCGGGTAGATAGGATGGTAAGTTTGATATCATGTCAAATTAGTAATATTATTTTCTCATTCTCATAATGTGGATGCATAGATATTCTGAATGGAAAAATATTTCATGAATTCTTAAAATTCACTCTATCTCAAAATTATTTCCTACACACAAACTCATGATGTAAATTAGATTTTTATATGGATGTAGTTAATAAAATTATCTTATATATAATTGTTATAAAAGAGAATTTGATTTAAGGAATAAAATATGAGAATTGATGTAGTAAAACTCATTTTAAAGTGGTGGTGAAGGTATGGGGAGTCCTCAATCATGCTAATTGTACATAGATGGAAGGAAAAGAGGGTAACTCATATGGATATTGGAGAAGGGACAAGTTCTGAATCACCTGACAAATTTTAGGCAAATAGCTAGTGAGTGGGGAAATATCAATTCTTGAAGATCCTTTGGGTAACTTCAAACCCCAAATGTTGAGAATAAAACTCTTAATATTTAATTTCTTGTCATTTGATGCACCAAAGAAGTAATATAATGTCGTCTATTGTACTTTTTAAGCAATGTCTATACTTTTTCTTCCAATGATTTCACAATACAAACAAATGAACAACGTAACTTATAATTATTTTTTAACAAAGGTAACTAATTAAATATTAATGTTTATAAGCACATGACTTTGTGGTTTAGTGGCATTAAGATGTTTTTATATGAAAATTATGGGTTCGAGTCTCGTGGAGGCAGTAGTGTAATAGAGAAGTTAACAAATGACATACTTTTTTATAATATAAAGGCCCCGTTTGGTAAAATAGTTAGCTTATAGGTCAATTTTGACTTATTTGACTACTATTAGTTGTTTGACTTGGTTTAAAAATCATTATAAATGTTTGGTTAATTAGCTTTTTGTATTCTAAAATGCTAAAATTCAAAAAGTTACTCAAAGCAACTTTTTCAATTAGTTTTTTGAGAAAAGAAATTATACCAAACAGCTATCCACTAACAGCTAATTTACCAAACACCTTTCTATAATCTGCTAGTTATACTTTCTAATTAACCCAATCAGCTAACATCTATCAGCTAACAACCATTTACCAAATAGGGCCAAAGTAATATATTTGTCACAAAACAAATTAAAGTAAAAAAAAAATTTGAAAACATATTTCCATAAAAATTGTTTTACTTGTTATTTAACCTACACTGAACCAACTATGGTCCACACAATAATGATTGTCCCAAGGGCCCTCACGCCCCAATAGAGCATTGGGATACCTCTATCAGCTAACAACCATTTACCAAATAGGGCCAAAGTAATATATTTGTCACAAAACAAATTAAAGTAAAAAAAAAAATTGAAAACATATTTCCATAAAAATTGTTTTACTTGTTATTTAAACTACACTGAACCAACTATGGTTCACATTGGGAGGATGTAAATCATGGTAGCTCAGCTGAACATAGAGGTAAGACGACGACGTTTGCTTACTGCGCACAAGGAATCCCCTTCACTTTGAGAGGTTGCTCTCACATTGTCGCTGGTGAGACTCGATCCTTGGTCGTTCTTCCCAAACTTCACCCATGTGACAATTGAACTGTCCATTAACCAATTGAGCTGGCCGAATGAGTAGAACATGATTTTTGTACTTAGATAATTACGAGTTTGATTCTTGTCAATACTCTCTAAGTCGATTATAAGTTTTGTCACTCGAAAAAAAAAATCTAAAAGTTATATATAAGACAACAAGGGTTAATTTGGTAATTAAATCTTTATCAAGATTCATAAGATTAATATCTTTAAAATTATGAATACATGACTTTGATTAGTTAAATAAAATGTCATTTTGTAACTTTTTCCATTAATGTTAGATGAAGAAATAATCCGATCATGTCTCCTTTTATCAGCATGAGTATCCTAAATCGTTAAACAAAATATTCTTAGATTGACTTATTGTACAAAACATTTGCTTACTTTTGTCTTTTCTTTTAAAGCCACCTACTAAACCAGCCAAACTTTCTCCTATCTAAATAATATGACTTTAGTATGATCATTTTCACGAATTTTAAAAGTAACTATAATAATAGTGGTTTTTTCTTAATTTCTGAAGAATAAAAAATTAAAACTTAATTTTTATCTAATAGGAAAGAGAATTTTTTGTTAGATTTTTCTCTTTCAAATATGGTTTTTGGGCAAAGTCCACTTTTAGAGGGAAAGGGAAAAACTTGCGCAGATTGTTGTACGCGCATAGCAATTAACATGCCCAGAATGCGCGTGCAATGCACATGCCTTTGGCCTAATGCCTTTACAGAGCGTTTTGTTCACTATAATTTAGCTGTAATTGAATTGCAATTCAATGGATGCCTCAATTACGTTGTTTGGTTGGAGGGAATTCCAATTCCCTCATTTTGTTGAATTGCAATTCATGGGGTACCCCATAAACTGTAATTCAATGAATTTGAGAAAGGAAAAACAGATGAAATGACACTACAACCCTTGGTTGTTATTACTATTATTACCCTACTATATAACGTAATTTAAATTCCTAATTTATTCCACTTTATTTTTTTCTCACCGAATTACTATTCCATTCCCCCCTAATTCATTCCTGCCAACCAAACGGCCTGTTAGTTTTTTTTTTTTTTTTTTTTCGATGTCAGAATTTATTGTTTCCTTTTTTTTTTTCCTCTTCAATTCTCACTTGTTTCTCTCTCCTATCCCCGTAAAAAAATCTACAACTTTGAGATTGCTCTATATAAGTGTTCATTTTGATTTAATATAAAAGACAATTTAATATTTTTGATGTTTAAAATTTTAACTATTTACGGAGTTACGTGTAATGAGGTTTGAGCAAATAACATATCACATTCAAGATTGACTCGATCAAATTTCACAACAGATAGAAATGAGCTGTTAGAGTTGATTTGGGAAGGTGCGAGTGAATTTGAATTGAAGTTTGAGTAGAAAGAGAAGAGTCCACTCAACTGGCATCAATCATGAGCTTAATTATATTATTATGTACAGTACGAGATAGAAAGTGACAAAGGTCGTTGAAAACTAAACCCAAATGAAGTTGTCAATTTCTAGCTCAGCTCAGGAAGTTAAAGGAATCACGAGATACTTGCCTTCCTGCTTGCCTACCCCATTTAGTGTCACTGTTGTGTATACTGCCACTCTGCCACTTCTCTATATCTTCACAAACTCCCAAATTTTCCTCCAATTTTTACACTTTTGTGTCATTTGTCATATCCGCCCACTATGGAATTATAGATTTACCTGGACAAAAAGTTTGCACCCACATTTTTTTTTTTTGTCTTAAGTGAATATATTTTAATTTTTTTTCTCGAAGGTATCCCTCCAGCCGATAGCCAGAAAACTAATCTTTCGTCTCAAAGGTCAGCACACTAATTAAGTAATAGGGGACTAGCTAAATGGTTTGTTCCATTTACATGGGTTTGAATCAAACCCTCAACCTCATGCTTAAGGGACGAGATGCTGAACCACCACACCAACTATGTTGGTTATGAGATATGTTTTAATGATAAAAAGTTATGTGAGACAGTTTTATAGATTTTTGTTATGAGACGGATGGAGTCAAGAAAAAAATTTAATTTAATACTTGTAATGAAAAATGTAATATTAATTAGGAATAGGGTATTTGTTACTTATTAAGGGAAAGTAAAATACATTTGAAGAAAAAATGAAATATTTTTACATTTAAAAGTAATATTTAATGTTAAAGTATTACATTTTTCTTCAAAAGTATTACATGACTTTTCCTTATAAGTAACACACACTTTATTTCTAATTAGTATTACATTTTACAGTATAAATATTGCATTTTCATATTGTCCTGACTATCTCACAGACAAGGATCCGTGAGGCGGTCTCACTGGAGAGGTACTTTATTTTAATAGTATTTGAAAAAAAAAAAAAAACACATCTTAAATTCATGAGTTTTCACTTGTATCTACTATACTAGTCATTTCTATGCACGATGCGCAAAAACATATGCCTAATATTTATATTTTTAAAAATAACTAATAAATCCTTAGTAATTAAAATATTTATGAAATTAAATTTATTTATTATATTAATCCAATATATAATGTCTACAAATATTATTATCATTAAAGAATATAAGAAAATATATGGTGGATGCATGTGCATAATAACAATAATAGAAAAGATAACAGAAGTTATAACGATATGGGTATTTTTGTCCAAAAAATTATATAGTACAAATCTAGAAGCACAATGTACAAAAATGATTAGCATTAAAAACATGGATATAAATTAGGAAAAATTTATATAGTACAAATCTAGAAGTACAAATACAAAAATGATTAGCATTAAAAACATAGACATAAATTAGGGATATCACTTTGATTAAGACTTATTATGTTTTTAAATAATCTTAGTGGATAAATAAATCTTGAGATGTGTCTTGATGGTCTCAAATTATCCAAAGTATTTATATACGGGTGCCCATAAATCCATACTGCTATTCTCAATAAGATTCAAACCCTTACTCTAAGGTTCTTGGCAGACGGTTAAACTTACTTTTAATTGGTTAATTAATATATTGTACTTCTTAAACTTACTCTAAATTGATTCATTAATAATTTGTATTGTCGTTCATTATTTTATTTTGAGGTTGGGAAACAAATTCTTAAAGCATCCTTACGCAAATCTGGTCATATGTGATGAAAACCGCATGAACAAGAAGATACATCACATAATATAATCAATCTGCTCCATGACCATATTGACCACCCTATCTCTAATAAATTTGGTTTCAGGTTTATTATTATTATTTTGGAAGGAGGGGGTGGGGTGGGGGTGGGGGTGGGGGGGGGGGGTTTAAAAGTAAGGATTAACCTTGCAGGTGATGTGATGCATATATATACCAATTTCTATGTCGCATTTATGTACCATGCACATGCCTTCTTGATATGATGCATATTTCTTATTACTCGCTAAGATTTTATGAAGTTGATAATATTTAAAATGATTACATTAAATAATTAAGAGTAATTCAATTTTTGAGTATTTTATATAAAGTATATTAGCTTTTATTTATAGATCACAGTTAGAATTCAGTTATAATTTAATTTCTTGTATATTGATTTGAAATATTTGAGACTTGAACCCCAAAAAATTAAAACATTTAAGATTATATATTCGCGCAATGCGCGTGTGGTAACTAGTTTTATATAAAAATATAAATTTCAAGTGAGGTTTATATATCGAGACGTAATAAATCTCTAAGGGCATGTTTGGTACGCTGGAAAACATTTATCAACAAAAATGTTTTCATCGAATTTGAGGAAAACTGGTTCTTCTCTTTGCTTGGTTCATGGAAAACATTCTGCAAGAATGAGGAAAATATTTTCCATGGCCTCACCTTGGTATTTTGTTTTCCATGAAAAATATTTTTCATAGAAAACAAGTATGACACCTATGCCCTCACCAAATTTTCTTAATTATCATTATTATTATTATTATTATTATTATTATTATTATTATTATTATTATTATTATTATTATTATTGTTGTTGTTGTTGTTGTTATTATTGTGTAGGGGTATAATTGTCTTTATACTCATTATTCCTTACAATTCCAAACTCAACAAAACAATTAAATTCATATTTCCAGTAATTTCTTTTTCACCAACTGAACAATGGAATCCATTTTCCTGAAATTTATTTTCCATGAAATTTCAATTCTATTTCCCTTCAAATATTTTTCATGAAAAACAAGTAGGACAATTACGCCCTCACCAAATTTTCTTAATTACCATTATTATTATTGTTGCTATTCCTTACCATTCCAAACTCAACGGAACAATGAAATTCTATTCCTAGTAATTTCTATTCCACCAACCAAACAATAAAATTCATTTTCCTGAAATTTATTTTTCATGAAATTTCAATTCTATTTTCTTTTAAATATTTTTCAGCGAACCAAACCCGCTGTAAATAAACATATTATTGGGGTGAGATGGAAGACCTATCTTGGGTTTAGAAGGAATGGATGGTAAGAATTAGGATAATAAATGGTGATGGGGGAGATAGTAATGAAGGGACAAAACAAAGGTGGAGCAGGTAGAATGAAGTGGAGCCAAGTATAGGTGATAGATGAATGGTCTGCAGCGATTGAACTCCACCTCTGATCAATCATCCCTCACTTTAAGAAGTATGTTTCTGACAGTCAAATGAGGGTCCCACCTCAGTCAGACAGTCAAAATATTGACTCCCACATTAATATTTCATTTGGCAAATTAATAAATGAAGAATGATAGGAACGAATCCCGGCGACAACCTAATTAAAATCAAGCGGTGGTTTTGGTCGATTTGGTTAGCCAATGTTTATTGCACTTCGCCCCACTTTTCATTCCCGTGTCTTCTTGTCCATAAGACCGGATTATCATTTGTTTGAATGGGGATTATATATTTGAGAAAATTTTAAGGTTATCGTACGTGTTACTTTGTATCTGATATAAATATTGTTATAACAAAAATTAAAATATAGGATTAATTGTTTAAATAGAAAAAAATTGATTTTTGAGCATGGGAATGCATGGATGATCAATTGCGTCGATTATGAAGATATCTAGTGTCGATTTCTCAAATTGACAGATTTTTTTTTTATTTTTTTATTTTTAAATATGACAACGGATGTTACTTGTGCTGATTATGAAGACACCTAGTACTAGTTTAAATTTATGCATGATTCACTTTTAGTTCTTGTATTTGAAAATTTCTCAATATATGCGACCTAGCATTGGTTATTAAAGGTGATTCTCATTGATTATAACCAACACTATGCCCCTGTTTGGTAAAATAGTTAGCCTATAAGTTAATTTTGACTTATTTGATTATTATTAGCTCTTCGACTTGGTTAAAAAAATCAATATAAGTGTTTGGTTAATTAGCTTTTTGTAATTTTAAAATGCTAAAATTCAGAAAGTTACTCAAAGCAATTTTTTTAATTAGCTTTTCGAGAAAAAAAATTATACCAAACAGCTATCAGCAACTAATTTACTAAACATCTTTCTACAATCAGTTAATGTTATCAACTAATTATACATCTGATTAATTCAATCAACTAACAGCTAATAGCTATCAGCAAACAATCATTTACCAAACAGGGCCAATATCTTTAATTTTTTCTTGTGCATAATGTGTTGTATCATTTATTGGCAAGAGTGCCGATACACTATAGGCTCTGTTTGGCAAACCTAGCTGAAAAGCTATAAGCTAGGAGCTGAAAACTGAAAAGGAGCTGCAAGTTGAAAAGCTATAAGCTCGGAGCTGAAAACTGAAGAGCTGTTAAGCTATCTGTTATGGTTGAAAGTGTTTGGTAAAATTAACTTTTTGATAAGCTAATAATGTAAAAAGACTAAAAAGGACATCTTCATAAAATTTAAATTAGTTTGTTTACATATTAAAATTTAACATTTTATCTTAAAAAAATTAACCTTTTGAAATAAAACTATTAGCATAATCATGATCTAGCATCTCATAATGAAGTAGCAATATTGTTGCAAATCTAATAATAATAATAATAATAATAATAATAATAATAATAATAATAATAATAATAATAATAATAATAATAATAATAATAATAATAATAATAGTAATAATAATATTTGCGGTGAAAGTTGTGGATAAAAGAAAAGAGAAAATTGTTTTAATTGAGAAGGGTAAAGTATGTCATTTCTTTAAAATAATAGGGATAAAGATAGAAAAAAAATTAAGAAGCTAGGAGCTTATTTTGAAACGCTACTATAGGTAGCGTTAAAAAATAAGCTCTTATTTTAAGCTAGGAGCTTATTTTGGGAACATTACCAAACAGAGCTTATAGCTTATTAATAGCTTAAAATAAGCTATAAGCTCCTAAATAAGCTCTGCCAAATAGAGCCTATGTTAAACCTATGTACTTATACCAGGTGCACCACAATGTAACATCGATATGATGTTGTTTGATAACATAGATTTTTCATATATTGTTGTTATTTTTTTAAAAATTATATTATCAATAATTTAATTTTAGAAAATAAAATGTACTAGCGCTTGAAAACAATCTCTGTTTTTCTATTTTTATTTTTCACTTGTAGGAAAAATTAAGAAAGGAATAATATTCAAATTGGCCACTGAACGTAACTTGAAAATGTAATTAGGTCACTGAGCGAAAAAAAAAAAAAACAGAAATTAGGCCACTAATCACTCCAAATGTATGCAATTTCACCTGATAGCAGGTTACCATCAATTATAGCAGGTTATCTGCTTAACTATGGCACCTGAATTGGCATTTTAAATAATTTTTAATAATAAATTTTTAAAAAATTGAAAAAAAAATTATTAAAAAAAACGACGGTCATTTTTTTTTTAAATTTAATTTGTTTCAAATTTTTTTATTTATTATTAAAATTTATTAAAAATTATTAAAAATGTCAACTCAGTTGCCACATAAGCAGGTAACTTGCTAAAATTGATGGTAACCTCCTATAAGGTGAAATTGCATACATTTTGAGAGTTCAATAGCCTAATTGCACGTTTTTTGGAGTGTTCAGTGGCCTAATTGTACTTTTTTTTTTTTTTTTTTCGTTCGGTGGCCTAATTGCATTTTCAGGTTACGTTCGGTGGTCAATTTGAACCTAATTCCATTAAAAAAAATAATATAATTAATAGGTTGCAAAAGATTCATACAAAAAATTACTCTAGTAAATGGTCAAAATCTTAGTTTAAGAAAAAATTTAATCTCAATGAATTCAATTCATACTTTATTATTAGCAAATGGTGAGTAGAGTTATGAGTTTGCATATCTATAAATTTAGATGAAATTATATTGCATTGTGAAAAAAGTTTGACCAAAGTAAGTGTTAGTTTTACGATTATTTAGGAATAGTCAAATCCGCATGTCAATATAACCGATTCAATAAAAATTAAAAAATATGAATGAGTGAGAGTCGTAAAATCAACAGTACGCAATATCAGTTGAAAAGGTGGATAAATGGAAAACTAACGTATATATTATGAAATGCTTTTCACTTTTTATAAATTTAAAAAGTAAAAAATGTTATTATAAATATTGGATATAAACAAATGCGTCGAGTTACATGATATAGTATTTGTCATTCTATAATTACAATCGAACCATATATAACATTTTGAGGTTTTATTTTTTATTTATTTATTTTAATTGAAACAGTGACTCATGAGTCATGACAATATCTATTTATATATGCTTTACTAGGTAGAATTTATTTTAAAATTTATAGGCGGGTTAAATAAATCTTCATTTTGAAATAATTTATCAATTTTGTTTACTAAATCTATATAATGATTTAAAATAAATTTTTATATTAAAACGTTATCTCGTATAATATTTCAAAAACGGTCATAGTTGTTAGAGACTGTTCACGGATCCTTATCTATGAGCCGTGCTAGGTCAATATGCAAATATAATACTTATACTGAAATGTAATACTAATTAGAAATGAAGTGTTTGTTAATTATAAGGAAAAATGTAATATTTTTGAGGACAAATGTAATACTTTTTTATCTTAATGTAAAAGTATTACTTTTTTCATCGAACATATTATATTTTTCCTTATAAGTAATATTAGTAAGTGTTTGTTACTTATAAAGGAAATGTAATACTTTTGATGAAATTAAAAATGAAATACTTTTACATTAAAATGTAAAAGTATTACATTTCATTCAAAAGTATTACATTTTCTCATATAAGTAATATAAATATTTTATTCTTGATTTAGTATTACATTTGATAGTATAAGTATTACATTTCATTTTGACCCGACCCATCTCATGAACAAAAATTTATGTGATGGTCTCGCACAAATTTTTGCTTTCAAAAGATAAGCTATAAACTTTTAATTTTTTTTTTTTTTGGTTTACTAATAATCCTATTATTTTATAAAAATAACATCATTTACCATCCTCTCATTAAAATCATAATCTTTCTCCCTATCTGGTTTAATTTACCTAATGGAGTATATTATTTCAATTTTTAATCTCTTTACCTATGAAAACTAAGTAGTCTAGTGAGAATGTGCAAAGTATCTCATCCGCGATGATCAAAGACTAGAAACTAAAGGAAAATAAGGAAAAAAATAATGCATAGTGCACAATTAGAATTTTTGAATGCACGATCAATTATCCACAAATATAGTAACAATTTTTTTTCAAATACATCGTCATAATTACATAAATGTCACCATATTTATTTCTTAGATTTACAATATTTAATTATCTTCTCCCAAATAATATTTAATTATCTTAGATGGACAAATGGTATTATTAGCAGATTCTCGGATTACTAGTTCTTATATGATAAGTAAGTAAGTATGTGTGTATGTATATATATATATATATATATATATATATATATATATATATATATATATCAGTTATCGGTTAGAAATAGTGGATAGATGTGATTTATACTTTGATGAAAATTGGAGTGACATTTTTTAAAACATATAGGATAGGACTTTCATTACATCATTTTGGAAAAAAACTTATTACTAAAATATACACAGAAGTTTAAATAAAAGACACTATGACATTTTTATGAATATGCAAAGATTTTTTATTTTTATTTTTATTTTTTCATTTTGACGAACATCTATATTTTTTTTGCATCATTTTGAATTGTAAATAATTTTATTTAATTAAACCTAATTAATTGAACCGGATATATAAAATGAGACTGTGGGAGTATATTATCATTCATGACAAATGATGAAAACACTTCGTATACAATACCAGGCCATTACTAGTTGATCTTAGACGGCAATAGCATAGCATGTGTGCTAATGATAGTCACACGTACAATATATTATATACATAGATTTAATGTCATTTTGACCAGAGGAATGTAACTACTGGATGTAACCCTAGCTAGTTAATGTTACACCAGACAGCAATGTGTCATACCCCTGAGATTACTTCATGGACAAGGAATTTCAAAGGAAAATTCATTCGAAAAGGTGTAAAATTGCGTAGGTTATGTAAGATATATTAAATATAATATAGGGAAAAAATAGCATTTTTCCCAATGTGTTAAATATTTTAGCACTTTTTTTTTTCTTGAATTATTTAAGTGGTAATT
This sequence comes from Ipomoea nil, assembly GCF_001879475.1. Classification (NCBI taxonomy): domain Eukaryota; kingdom Viridiplantae; phylum Streptophyta; class Magnoliopsida; order Solanales; family Convolvulaceae; genus Ipomoea; species Ipomoea nil. The sequence goes on from NW_017617762.1 coordinate 1,031,176, forward strand.
TTTTCCATTGAAATGTTAAATGAACATATTTACCCTTAAAATAAATATTTCATTTATTTTTCTTATCCAACAAATTATGACCACGGTTTGGTTCAAAACTTCAAACCGAACTGACATTATAGCAACTAAATCGAAATATTCTGATTATAATTTAAAATCGAAACTCGATATTTAGAGTTTATTAAAATCGCTAATCGGAACAGCCGGTTCATGTTCCAAAATGAAAAAAAAAATACATTTATTGTTGAATTTAGACTATTTAAAAAAAAAAAAATTAAAATAAAGTTTGAACCAGCATTTCAATTTAGTATATCAGGGGGAAACCGCCACTTTTAGAATAATTGAGGATACTAATGTGCTTACATTAATAATTCATTGGAAAAATGTGCTATAAACATATAATTCAAGGGGAAAAATGATATCTAAATATATACTTCATCTGTCCCATTTTATGTGTCTGATTCGGTTAAGTAGACTTTGACTGAAGTTATTTTTAATTCAATTTTTTATAATATTAAGTTTAGTATTAGTATACAAAATTTATATATTTAGAAACTACACTAAAAGTAGTATTAAACACAAAAAATCAAATTTAAAAATAAGTAAAAAAAATACTATTAAGGAAAATAAACAAAGAAGAAGAGTTAGTTTGACCAATAAATAGTAAGTAGGACAGATAAAATGGGACAGAGGAAGTATTTGAGAAGAGAAAGAAAGAGAGGAATAATAATATTTATTATACTTCAAACACTTACAACTTAATGTATTAAAAAGACTTTGCAACATAACCTATTTATACTTAAAAGGATAAACTAACAAAGCTAAAAATTAGGAAATGCACTTAAGCACTAACACCCATTACCCCACTAGCTTTAATTTAAAAACCCATTAACCTACTAATTTTTTTTTTTTTTGAATACTATTCTTCCAAAAGGTTGAACCCCAACCCTAAGGGTCCCCACACCTTGACCCGACAGAGCATTTGGGAGGATGTAAATCATGGTAACTGAACATAAACCATAGAGGCTAGACCTTTGCTCACCGCGCACAAGGAACCCCCCTCACTTTGAGAGGTTGCTCCCACACTGCCGCCGGTGAGACTCGATCCCTGGTCATTCTTCCAAAGTTTCACCTCTATTCACTCTATTACAAGGTGTTGGGCGTCGGCCGGGTTGGCCAAGTTCAGCCCCTGTTCGATTCGAGACGTGGCGCTTTGGCTTACCATGGAGAGATGTGGCTAAATGGTTAATGTCCACATACTTATCACCAATTGATTTTAAGTAGGATATGGCAACCAGGTACCATAGAACTCTGTGGTTAAGCGTGCTTAACTTCCGACAATCCCGGGACAGGTAAACCCTTAGGAAGTAAGTATAGTGCAGCGCTGAGATCCAACAATTGGTATCAGAGCCAAGGTCACGGGTTCAAATCAATGGCGAGGCAAAAACCGAGTCCAGTCCTAGATGGGATGTGGGCGTAGGTCAGGCCAAGTCGAATCCCAGGAGGGGGATGATGGGCGCGTAAGCTAAGGACCGAGTTAGGCATGCTGTGCAACTAGGCTTGGTGAGGACCGAGTTAGGCATGCTGTGCAACTAGGCTTGTTGTTCAAAGGTTGTGGTAGGTGCTGGGAGGGGGATTGTTGGGCGTCGATCGGGTTGGCCGAGTTCAGCCCTTGCTCGATTCGAGACGTGACACTGTGACTTACCATGAAGAGATGTGGTTAATGTCCACCTACTTATCACCAATTGGTTTTAAGTAGGATATGACAACCAGACACCTTAGAACTCTGTGGTTAAGCGTAACCATAAAGCGACAAGGAACAAGGGAGACTCGACCAATAACGAATTTAAGAGACTCAAACGAAAGTTTAACACCACAAAGATAAGATATTATATTCTCCATTTCCAAGAAATAAAGTTACGTCCCAATAACTTTCACGTAAACTCATGCAATTATTTACCAAGCTATAAGCAAATCAACTATCAAAATAATCTAACAATCACAATTAAGAAAAGTGAGCAAATATTGGCCAAATAAATTCATCAATTGCAAGTTCCAAAATATTTTATCAAATAACAATTATCCAAATAATGCACATTGATCAAATAATTAAGCAACAATATGCAAAAAGCAAGTATAGGAAATATGATAGAAAGCTATAAATAAACTCACAACCTCACCGCGCGTCCTAAGATTCTTACATCCTAAGTACTTAAACACCTAGAATTCAAGCTTAACATCTTAAAGTCTTATCCTAAAGGCATTAACCTAGGGTCGAACTTAGGCTTTGATACCAACTGTAACACCCCCGATTTTCAGCATAATTTAAAACAATTAAAGCTTACGAAATAAGAATAAGTCTATCATTAATACCCAAATAAGCAGAAGCCAAACATAATAGTGTAGGGGTGCTATGCTACATCTAAGCTTGAGAACCTAGATGCACAGGCTACTAACTAGCTAATCATAATCCATAACCATCATCCGAATACGAAATGGCTCACAGGCCGTCAAACTAAAGCTAATCACTAACTAAACTAGGAACCGTAGCTCCATCTAACGCGCTCACGAGCCAACTAATCTGTACCTGAAAAACATGCGGTGTAGCAACCGTTAGCGAATAATGCTAAGTAACCCACTCCCACATGTTGAGTACAATATATATATATATATATATATATATATATATATATATATATATATATATATATATATATATATATATATATATATATATATATATATATATATATATATATATATATATATAAGAAAACCATTTTGAGACTTCATAATTATAGTCCTAAATAGCTCTGGCTTTCAAATCAGGATAAGGACTCACGACATACCATTAACATTGACACGACACGACAACGTTATGGTACAAGCATGCAAACCATGACCACAAGACAAGACAGCAATAAGAGACACAATGACAAACCACGACCACAAGACACGTCCATGTTACAACCTTATACCAAGTTCCAACCTTTACGCTGCTCCAACCTTATATCAGTTCCAACCTGTACCTCCAGACCACCCTGTATTCCATCAGCCTTATCCTTCCGGAGCAATGCTCCCCTCCAACATTTCCTCTAACATACCACCGATCTCTCAGCACACGTAGTGCCATTACATAAACTTGATTGTACCGCAGCACAATAATCTAAGCACGCGCAGTGCATATAACATAAGTACCGCAGCACCATAACATAAGCACACGCAGTGCATCCCCATAAGATAATTGTACCGCAACACAATATCATACCGCCAATCCTCAATTCAGCATCATGGACGTCAACACAATATTCAAGACTCAACAATGACTTCAACAACGGGATAGGCAGGGAAGGGAACCACATACAAGTAAACTCACAATGACACGTGACATCAATATAAACATTTTACCTACGGGGAACATCATAGACTTTACTTTAGGTGACATCAACATAACCCACAAGACTCATAAGGGAGAGGGGGGGGGGGGGGGGGGGGGACACTATAGACCATACTTTGAACCAACACAACACAAGTTTAGACCTCATACATAAACACGACTGACAAATCCTATTTACGGTACTTAGGACATTATTCTAGACTTACAAACATCAAAGAAGGCACTTCGGGGCACGGGAATCGACCAACAGAACCCCACACCGTCCGTACCAGCGGGCGGTACAGCGGGTGGACAACCACCCGCCGGCGGACCACCCTGTTCCAGCGGGTGGTCGTCCACCCGCCAGCTGCCCGCTGGAACAGTACCGCCGTTCCGGCGGGTGGTTGGGTGGGGGTTCGTCCCCCCACCGACTACCCGCTGGAACAACCCTTCATGGCATTTTTTCCACTTTGAGAATTCATTAATTATGCCCAAATTCAAGTCCAAACCCACCCAAACTCACATAAACAATTATAGGGACTTGAATACACAGAATAACACAACGAACCACATTATCGAACCCTAGACACAAGCTCTAGACATGCCCAAACACAAGAGTACGCATATAATTGTTCAAGAACATCAAGAATATCAAGAATCCACAATATAAACCCTAAATACAAGCTCTATCATGGCATAATCACACGATAACATATTCCTTCATTCAAGGATTCCAATAAATCATAACATAGCAAAGAAAATAGGTTTTGTAAGATTTGGGTTACCTTTTAGCTTAATTAAACTTCTCAAAACTTCCTAAGATCTTTCCTCAAGGTCTCCTTCCAATCGATTTTTCCTAAGCTTGGTGATGAGGAATTCTTTGACTATATTTTGGGGAGGGATTTTCGAGTGAGAGAATAGGGATGGGTGATAGGGTTCTAAATGCCTTCTAATTCCCCTTTATATAGGTTAGGATTCCTAATATGAATCTGAAAAGGTAAGAGGTTTAGGATTCCTAATACGAATATGAAAAGGTAAGAAGTTTAGGATTTCTAATACGAATCTGAAAAGGTAAGAGGTTTGAGATTCCTAATACGAATCTGAAAGGATAAGAGGGCCCTCCTTATTTTATCTAAAAGGCTAACGGGCTTTATTCTAGACAAAGGTCCACGGTCCATCATGGACCATATCAATAAATTAAGGGATTTGGGTCAAATGGTTTGGGCTAAGTAATATTTATTGGGCATATATATAATGCCTAGAAATTAAGCTTATTACCTTGTTGCCACCGGATACCTCAAACTCCCAATTAAGCTTTTATAAGTTGTAACATTCACATTATTACCACACTCATCTTTGGACAACTTTAACTTTTCACCTACCGGTGTTGAAATTGGTTTGGAGTTTTCCATTTTGAACTTTTTCAAAATATCAGCAGCATACTTCTTTTGTGAAATAAAGATTCCACAATCCATCTGAACAACCTCAAGGCTAATAAAGTAAGACATAAGGCCCATATTAGGCATTTCAAATCTCTAAATTAGTGCCTCTATGAATTCTGAGATTAGTTTAAAGTTATTTCTATTAAAAACCAAATCATCAACATATAGACATATTATAACAATATCACCAGAATCCTTGCATTTAACATACAAAGTGTGCTCATGAGGAGATCTCATAAAACCGCTTTTAACAAAATATGAGTCAATGCAACCATACCATGCCCGAGGCACTTGCTTTAAGCCATATAAGTCTTTTCACAACTTGTACACTTTATTTTCCTCCCATTTTTTCACAAATCCTGCAGGTTGCTCAACATATATCTGATCTTCAAGAAACCATTCAAAAAAGCATACTTGACATCCATTTGATGCAATTTCCAATCATTTTGAGCAGCAAGAGAAATAATCATTCGAACTGTATCAAGTCTACTAGCTGGAGCAAAAATGTAACACCCCCGATTTTACCAACCATTTAAAACTTAAAATTCATAGGCAAGCAAACTAAACATCAATCAATAAAAGCGGAAGCTATAATAAACTGATAAAGGTGTTATGCCACACCCATAGAAATATTGGTGCACAGGCTAAATCTATCAAAATCATCAAAACGTAACATTAGTCTAGGCACACAGGCCACTAGTCTAGGCACACATGCCAACAAAAGCAAAACGTCTATCCACAGGAACTATACTAACTAGTGTCCACATATAGCGCGCTCGTCATCTACTCAAAACCTGTAAAACATAGGGATAACACCCGGTTAGCGAATAATGCTGGTAACCCATCAATACGCGTTAAATAGCATATTATATAGATAGATATAATCAAAAGCGTTTGAGACTGAGGAATACAATATATAGTCATTTGAAAGCCAGAAGAAGATCAACATCAAAGACTCATCACACTCTCAACAAAGACCGGGGATCATCAACCCCAATCAAGACAACAAAATCACAAACAACAAAGGACAACACCACACTAGATGCAACCTACCATTCGCAAGGTAGAGTTCATCATAAACATGCTCCAAGGCAAGAAGTACAACAATCACATAATGACAATTCACATAATAGAACCAAGTTCCAACCTTATGCCCGGTTCCAACCATATGGCTACCCCCGACCTTATATGTAACACCCCCTAATTTCCATGCTAATTAAAGCCTTAAACATGCAGATATCTAGGCAAAACATCAGACACAACGGAAGACTGAAAAAGGATTATATAAACTGGAAGCGAAAGGGGTGCTATGCCACGCTCACCCAGAGGTGAACGCACAGGCTAACATCTGCATAATTCATAAGCTAAAAACCATACATGTCCAAAGTACTAAAATCTATCCTTGGCACACAGGCCATAACAACACAAGATGGGAACTACACTAGCAGGTTCTAGACCGCGCTCACGTCTAAACATCACCTGAAAGAAACACATAAAAGATGGGATGACGCCGGGTCAGCGAATAATGCTGGTAACCCACCAATACATGTGAAATATCATACATAGATAAGATATACGTTTGTAAAATCATTTGCGAAACGGAATATCTACTATACTAATAAGAGCCCAAGAGAGTTAGACCTATAATGGGTAGAAAAAATGGCGGACAAATTTTTAATCAAATGAATGGCTCAGATTGATCAGATTTTAATTTTTCCTTAAGATTTCCTAATTTATCCTTAATGAATATGATTATCTGTTAACTTTTCCGTTAAATATTATCTTTTCCGTTAATTTTTGTTAGTTCACCGTTAACTTACTCATTGATTTCAAAAAGAAAGGTCTTAGGTTCGAACCTCATCCCAATTAAAGTTGGCATAATTAGTACTCTATTTTACTCTTATTAAATTAAAATAATAATTTATTAGCTACAACAAAAAATAATACATGTGCATTTCTTTAATTTAGAATTATGTGTCTACAATGTCTTTATTCAACAAAAATTTATTCATTATCAATAAATTAAATAAGAGAAATAATTTTGTTAATTATATTGTCTTTATTTTACTCCAATATAAAAATTCTTTACATTCAAAATTTAAATTCATCAATTGATTATATTCACTACATTGTCCCTACAATGTCTTTATTAAAAAAAAAATATTCATTATCAATAAATTAATTAAGAGAAATAATTTCATTAGTTATATTGTCTTTATTTTTCTACAATGTAAAAATTCTTTACATTCAAATTCATCAATTGATTATATTCACTACATTGTCTATTATCTTTTTTGTGCACTATTTTTTAATTAAATATCAAAGTTATAATACAAAATAATGCTATATATTTATTTACCAAGTATTTTATTAATACCATGAAAAATTTTTAAAAAAATTAAATTAATAAAGTCAATCATATTAACTACTTGAGGGATTTGTTGACAAAGAGAGTATTCAAATCACACAACAAATTGAAGTGAGAAACTACCTCACAATGTCCTTGTTTGACAATCAGCAGTTAGCGGATTTGACCAGCGAATTATATCAACGGTTGGTAAAAAGATATTTGAAAAAATTTGTTGTTTAAATTAACATTTAAAATGACCTAAGGTATACATATAATAATAATAATAATAATAATAATAATAATAATAATAATAATTGTTTGAATAATAATTTTTTTTTAAATATAGATGTGTTTTGGGAAAATCATTCTAAAAAATGCTAAGTGAAAATATTGTAAATTGCAATGTTTGTATTTTCAACATTTGAAAATTTAGAATTACCAATTTAAATACGCTAATTCAACATTCAATTATCTATGCATGAACAATTCTAATATAATCTTGCCTTCATATACTTTAAAATACTTATTTAAGAAAAACATTGTGCATTATCCCAATCGCGCAATGCGCGTAAAAAACTAGTGTATATATAAGTTCCAAAACCGAGAGCAGAAGTCAACACAAGATTCTAAGCACTCACAATCAACAATACGGGAACACATCCCAAGACACGAAAGGTAATAACGACTACAAGAACGGCTCAAGGCATAATCTACCATCACATAGTAGATTAACACTCGACATGCATAACACAAGAGAATAAGAACACAACCAATGGCAACACATGCCTTTGTGACTACACACGTCACAAGAAGAGATACTCACAACAACGGCTACACAAGCCTTTGTGACATCACTCATCACTAATTGATATGCCTTCCTTATGCCCGGTTCCAACCTTATGGCTACCCCCAACCTTATGTCTAGTTCCAACCATTACCTCCAGGACCCCTGTACTTCTTAGTCCAACCTTTTCCCTCCTGGGACCGTCGTCCCCCACCAACAAACCACCAACAAGACCACCAATTCATAGTACACAAGGTACCGATCACACACACGGCAACACACGCCTCGACGACACACGCCTCTCCAAAATACGTGAACCCGACACACAGGTCACAAACTCCATAATCACATCATGGCCACCACGAGGACCACTGTCGTACCTCGGTGACTAGTGTCCCATACCACTAATCGTGCAATCCAGGTATAGCCACACACACCACGCCACAACAGGAATCAATCAACGGATCACAACGAAGATATGAAACCATACTCAATCAAGGAATGGATCACAGTCTAACAACAACGATGAATAACACAAGTTATCATCAACCAATAAGAAGGTACAAACAACACACACGCTAGCATTTAAACACCGAACTAGCATGCTGATCAAACGGGTAAACCAAACGTAGTTCCGAAGAACACACAAGACTCATCACGGTTCAACGAATCACAATGTTGAACACTTACACGATTCAAGACACCAAAGCCTACATGGATCCCTACCATATAGTTCTAGATAGGGGTGGGCACTTCGGTTCGGTTTATCCAAACCGAACCGATCCGATCCGAACCGAACTAGTAATAGAAAACTGAATGATTTGGGATTTTGTAACCCGAATGGTTTAGTACCGAACCGAACCGAAACCGAACAGTTTGGCAAAAACCGAACCGAACCGAATGCTATATAATTTTTTTAATTTTTTTAATAAATAATAATAATAATAATAATAAAATTAATAATAATAATAATAATAATAAGGTAAATCCAAATTCCTTGATGCTCGCTCCGCCGTTCAGTTCTCATTCTTACTAGTATCGAACCTTAAATTTTTTATTTGATTTCTTTATAGCTTGTTTTCTACATTGCACTTTTGTTGTTTGTCACAATTGTTCTTTACCTCACAATTATATCTAACTTGAGTTATATTTACAATATTAAGTATTTTCCTTAGTTTCCTGTTTTTCTATAAATTTAATGTGCTTTACATTCATTCTAATTTTGATTTCCAGTGCATTATAATTATTTTCTAGCACTGGAATATATTTCGAGTGCACTAGCAATGACAGATTGTGTCCAAAAATTAACTATATAGTAATTGACACTTGTTCTTTTAATATCAACTATACAGATAGATGATTATTCATCTTATCAATAAAAATATTCCAACTGAATATTTTTATTTGATGTTTCATGTTTGTACTCTTTAAACTTTGGATTTGAAATTTGAACTACGTGATTCATGTTTGTAATGTTTGAACTTTGAACTTTGGATTCTAATTTCTATGTATGTGATGTTTTGGTAATTAGATTGCTATTAGTATGTGATGTTAGTATTTACTATTTAGTAGTATGTTTAAACTTTGAATTATTATTTTGTTATATAACATTTATAGTTTAGATGTGGATTATGTGAATAGGTATTGTTTGGTAGTATGATGGAAAATTATGAAATGTTAAAATTTGATGATCGTAATTCTCGTAAAGTCTTAAACCGAACCGAATTAAATCCGAACCGAAACCAAACCGATTGAAACCGAACCGAAGCCGAACCGAACTATAATTTTAAACCGAATGGTTCAACTTTTCTAAAACCGAAAAACCGAAACCGAAACCGAAACTGAAAAAAATCGAACCGAAGACCGAAGTGCCCAGCCCTAGTTCTAGACATACGAAACATCAAGAAGACGCTCAAATAGTTCCACAAAAGAACAACGGGAAGTCAAAAGACCAAATACCGAGTCAAAAGAATCACGGGAAACAAATCCCCTAACAACCACATATTGTTCCCCGCGGGTGGACCCACGGGTAGGCCCCCACCCGTGGTTCCGCCCGCGGGTACATACCCACAAGCCTCATGTACCCCGCGGGTAGGGCGGCGGGTAGGTCACTGCCCGCCGTTCCGCCCGCGGGTACACACCTGTACACCAAAATAATCCCTTCGGAGATTTTCAACACCAAGCTCAAATTCAAGTCCAAAGCATGCCAAATCTCACTCAATACAACAAAATGACTTGAATCAAAGGAATAGCCAAGCAATGGCTTACAAGAACCCTAAACACAAGCTCTAGATATGCATTTTCATAAGACAATGCATAAACACTCACATTTCATAGCAAAATCACATGTAGAATCCAAGAAATCATCACATAGGTAAGCAAAATAGATTTTGTAGAGCATGGGTTACCTCTTGTAGACAAAAACCTTCACTTAACACTTCACCAAGCTCCTAATAAGGCTCACCTTCCAAACCCACTTCAAGAACACACCAAAAGATCATAAAGATTCTATCTTTAAGAAAAAACACCTTAGAAAACACTAAAGACACAAGATGAACATAGATCTTGCCCTCCTAGATGCTCAAAGGTATGAAAGGTAGAATCTTGGAGACAACACTTGAAGATTTGACAAAGCTCCAACTTGGCTTGGAAGAAAAGCTATCCAACTTTTAGAGAGAAGGTAGAGCTCAAATTTGGGAAGTGTAAGGAGCAAGAATGAGGAGTGTCTAGTAGGTTAGCTTGCATTACTAACACAAGGTGAAATGTCATGAATACCCTTACTAAAATGAAGAGGTGTAAGGGAACAAGGGAATTCCTCTCAATGCTTAAGGTACAACATTGACTTTGGGTTGACTAGTCAATTACTAGTCCCCGACTATTGAATTTTTAGGAATTTAAGGAATTAAATTACCAATTGGTTTAGGATTAATTACTTAATTAATCCCTTAATTGAATTTGGATTACGGGGTGTCACATTATAACTAGTTCCAACCGTTACCTCATAGTGCCACCATGTACTTCTGAGTCCAACCTTATTCCGCCTGGGACCGTCGTCCCCCACCAATCTTTACCACCAATCAGAACCGTATTACTATCGATCTCATAGTACACGAGGGTACTTTAAAGTAACAATATTACCACCAATATCGTGAGCAAAGCTCAATAATATACCACCAATCTCAATCATAAGTACACATAGTCATCATCATCATCATCAAGAACACTGAGGCTCATCAATAGCCCAATCACGTATCAACAAAGGGTACAACTATTTGCACAAGATAACATCATAAGAATCAACCAAGAGATTTCAACAAGGACATGAGGCCATACTCAACAACAAGGAATCACAATCCAACATCAAAATGATTGACAACGCGAGTTGCCAACCCCAACAAGAAGGAACAAACCACGCATACTAGCATAACAACATCGAACTAGCATGCTCATCAAACGGATAAACCGAAATGGTTCCAACGAACCTTCAAGACGCATATTAGTCCAACGAATCACAAGGTTGGACCCTTAGCACGATTCAAGAAACCAAATCCTAACATGGATTCCTAACACATCATTCTAGACATACGAAACATCAAGAAGACTCACAAATAGCTCAATAATTCAACAACGGGAGGTCAAAACATCAATACCAAGAAGAAACGAATCACGGGGAACAAATCCCCGCAACCCCCAAATACGTTCCCCGCAGGTGGGGCCACGGGTAGGCCCCCACCTGTGGCCTTGCCCGCGGGGTACATACCCTGATCCACTTCGTTCCCCGCGGGTGGGGCGGCGGGTAGGCCACTGCCCGCTGTTCCGCCCGCGTGGTACAATACCTGTACACCAATTTTACCTTTGGGGAAATTCATCAACAAAGCCAAGTTCAAGTCGAAAACACCCAAAACCTCACACACAACAAAAATATGACTTGAACCCAAGAAATAGCCCAGCAATGGCATTCAAGAAGCCTAAATACAAGCTCTAAACATGCATCATCACAAGATCATGTATCAAATCTCACAAATCACATCAAAAACATCAAATAGAAGCCAATAATAATCATTTAGGTAAGAAAATAGGTTTTGTATAGCATGGGTTACCTTTGTAGACCACAACCTCTTCCTTTACTCTCTCCTAAGCCTTTTCTTAGAGCTCTTCTTCCTCACCAACTTCTTACCCAAACCAAAACACAAGAATGATTGTAACTTAGATAAGACACCCAAAAGATGACTAAAAACACTAAATAGCTAAGAATTTTACCCTTTTCTATGCTTGGGAAGAAGAAAGTAGGAACCTTGGAATGAAATCTTGCAAAGCTAGAAGGTTCTCCTTTTTGCTTGAAGAATAAGCTAGGTTCTTTTTAGAGAGATGGTGGAGTGTTTGGGATTTAGGTTAGCATGAGAGAATGAGAGGAATGACTTGCTAGTGATAGTTTGATCAACAATTCATGGGTGGGTGAAAGCTCACTTCTACCCTTACTAAGGTTGGAAAGACAAGAGGGTAAAGGTACAAACCATAAAGCATAAGGTACACCTGGTTGACGTAAGTGACTAGTCAAATTCTAGTCCCTCGACTATTAAATTTCAGGACTTTTAAGAATGGATTACCAAGGAAGGCTAGGATTAATTCTTCAATTAATTCCAATTAACACTTAGATTTACGGAGTGTCATAAAAAACCTCAAAATAATCAATAACTGATTTCTGCTTGTAACCCTTTGCTACCAACCGTGCCTTAAAACGGTCAATCTCCATTTGACTTGTATTTCGTTCTGTAAACCCACTTTACTCCAATTGGCTCCCAGCAGGTAATTCTGTTAACTCCTAGCTACCATTCTTTTCAATGGCACAGATCTCTTCATCCATCGCCTTAAGCCAATGAGTTTCTGTAGTAGCCTCCTCAAAGGATAGAGGGTCAAAATCTGCAAAAAGAGCAAATTGAACAATCTCTTCATCAGACAGATCATTATCATGACCTAAAACATAATCTTGCAAGCGAGCTGGTAAGTGGCACTCGCGTTGAGATCGTCGAACTGATGACTCTAGCTGTGAAGGAGGCTGGACATTGTCTGGAATCGGTTGCTAACCAACAATATTTTGAAAAACAGGAATAACATACTGACCTTTCATCTTTAGCTGACCAATCCCAGACACCATATTCATCAAAAGTGACATCATGACATATAACAACCTTTTAGTTTCAGGATTGTATAGTTTATAAGCCTGTGAAGCGTCACTATAACCAATGAATATACCCTGCTCACATTTATCATAACCAATGAATATACACTTCTCACCTTTATCATCCAACTTCTTTCTCAATTGATCTGGCACATGTGCATATGCCAAACATCCAAAAACCTTGAGATCTCTTATAGAGGGTTTTTTCCCTCCAAGCTTCCCCAGGTGTCTTATCACAGACACTCTTAGTTGGAGACCTATTCAACACATAGACAACACAAGCAACAGCTTTTGCCCAAAAAGGCTTACGCAGATTTTTAGATTTCAACATGCACCTCACCATATTCGTGATAGATATATTCTTTCTCTCAGCCACTCTATTTTGTTGTGGGGTGTATATGGCTATCATTTGGTGTTGAATACCATTTTTCTTCAGAAAATCATCACAAGCAATATATTTTGTACCTCTATAAGTTCTCAAGATTTTAATTTCATAACCACTCTGCTTTTCAACAAAAGCCTTAAATTGTTTGAAAACATCACATGCATTAACCTTTTGCTGCAGAAAGTAAACCCATGTTTTCTTACTGAAATCATCAATGAAAGTAACAAAGTACTTACAACATCCATGTGAGGAAATCTCCAACGAACACAGGTCTGAGTGAACAATCTCCAACTGTTTTGTGGCTCTCCTTGACTTGCCCACGGGGAAGGGATTTATATGTTTCTTCCCAAACAAACAAATCTCACAATACGATAAGGGACATTGCTCACTATATTGCCTACTCACTTCATCACTACTCTTAAAATCAATTGCCTTGATTTTTTGTTTTGTTTTGTTATTTTGTTTTGTTTTTTTGTTTTTTTGTTTTTTTTGTATTTTTAAATCTTTATTCCAATTATAGGGTCATACATAACCAAACATGAATATTGGTAATCATTCCATTTCCTCTCTAGCTAATACCAAACATGCAAAATACATTCACCAAAATCCAATCCAATTTTCAAGTATTTGATACTCATTCTCATCCCAATTCACTTAGCTTGGATAATACATACTGTATTTGAAAAAAACAATACCACTAGTTATATATATATATATATATATATATATATATATATATATATATATATATATATATATATATTGGTCCCGGTAGGGCTAGGGAACAAGTCTAGAGGGGGGGGGGGGGGGGGGGGGGGAGCCGGGGTGAATAGACTTGTTAGATTTTTCTAAATGATTTACGAAACGTTAAAGTAACCGAGAGGTAACTTTAACGGCTCGAGAGTATACACAATGGAATTTGTTAACCCTTTTTAAAAATTTGTTTACACGTGTTGTCTTTGTCAAATTAACGTTAGTTTGTTGGCAGTATGCAAACTAAATGCAGTAAATAAGAGATATATATAGAGAAAGAGAGAGAGGGAGAGAGATTTTTATAGTGGCTCAGCTAAGCCAAGCCTACTCCACTCATCTCCTTAGACACAAAAGAGGTTTGCACTATTTCCTTTAGTACAAAAGACCACTCAAGTCTTGAACACAAAGCCGACCTTGAGCGTCTAGGTTTTTCAACTCAACGCGAGTTTACTCCGCCTTTTTCTACTTCTACAAGTAGAGTTACAAAAGTTGAAGATAAATTCTTCGATTCTCCAACTAAGAAGTCTTAGCTTTTGAATATCTTGATCTTCACGTATAGACAACACAAACTTCTTTCAAATATGGATTTATCCTTTAAGCTTTGATCTCTTTCTCTCACTAGTGACTAGATGTGAAATTGCTTGAAAACTTTGAACACTTAGAAATTATGGGATTGACCACCACTTTCTTCAGTCTTTGAAGAGGGTATTTATAGGAGAATGTAAAAGGTCCATTGGAGGGAAACCAATTTCAAACGGCTATTAACCAGTGGATAGAGACTAACATGTAATCCGGAGGGTAAGTGAGCGTGTCAGATTTTCCAATCGTTAAAGACTTAATTTGCGCTGAAAATATTTATTTTTTCTGCACAAAATGTCAAGGCTTTTAGGGAAATATCTTTCTTGGGATGTGTTCCTAGGACTCACTTTGCCTTGGATACATTTGCTCAGTATTTAAGGTTTCGAACTGTTGGCTCAGAGGATGTCTCGAGTAGTCCTTTACGAATGGTTAACTAGGTTAACTCTTTGAACCTTAAACCTCTCGGATATGAATGGTTGACTTTACCATTCACCCCTTTTACTCGTAAAAAGGTAGGTCCTTCAATCTTTTGACTTTTTGCAAGCTTTGGGTTACGAATGATTGTCCTTACCATTCATTCTTCTTACACTTCGAAAGGTAGGCCCTTCCACCTCTTGGTCTTTGCAACCTTTTGTTCTTGTAGTCTTCTACTCTTTGAATATTCAGTTTTCTAGTCTTCATCTTCGACCCATTCGAAAGGTAACCTTCTTGTTACTTTTTGAATCGTTTGTTGAGACTACCTTCTCAAGTTAAAATTTGAATAAGTTATTTGAATCGAATTGTGACTTCTTTAGGTACCATTCGAACCATTCGAATGTAGAGTACAAATAATCCTAAGTCTAGAAAATAGAATAATTGGGGACTAAAATTCCTATCATTTGGTATCATCAAAATCTAAAACAATATGTTCATAACAATTTCCCACTCATATTTTATTTTCAACTCCTCAACCATTTTGCATTTCATCTACATCATCTCCAACCATTCCATCATCAGCATTGTTGGCAAAAGTGACAACTTCACAAACTTTCATAGCATCCTCATCAACACACTGAACAATCCTCTCAACATAACAATCAACACACTCCTCATTACTACTATTAACACACTCCTCCTTCTCACAATTAACACTCTCCTCATCCCTCCATTCAAAATCCTCACAATCATAGAATTTATCTAAGAATGAGAGGAAATATTATCACAATCACCAATAGAATCATCCTCCCAAGAAGTAAGAGAAGTATTATCAAAAACATCAAGAGAATTATTACAAGAATCAAGGGAGTCATCTTCACAAGAAGCACAAGTATGACCATGACAAGATTTAGCACATGTATTTTCAAATGTAGTGACACAAATAGGATTAGGAATGTTACCACATGAAGAATCAATGATGTCACTTTTTGGATTTTCATCCTCCTATGCTATCTCAATGTCATTATCACTCTCACTGGCCTCATCCACCCCTTTTTGATTTTCCAATTCATGAATTGGAATCTCTTCAAGCACGAGAGTGTCATCTAGCAAGGGATTTTCTTCGGCCCTCTTTGGTTCTGGGAGTGTATCAACACTCCTCAAAGCGATAAGTTGGGCCTCCATCTCTATGTTTTTAGTGAGCTCCTTCATCAAGATGCCAAGAATTTCCTCCAACTTTTTCAACGGTTGCAAGGCTAACTCTTCCTCCATTTATTCTCTTATAGTGCCCTTGAGAGTAGGAGTGTCCTCTTTGGCTTCATGAATGAAATTTTGACTTTTCATCTCAATGTGCTCACATTCTTGATCAAAGTGGTCATTTGGATTGGTTGAGATTGATGGTTCTTTCCAATGTGGAGGATAATGGGAGTAGGATGTGTTCCTTTCTTCATAATGCCATGTGGTAGGTTGGTGTGGTGGGAGTTCATTTGGGTATTGAGTACGAGGAGGGACGTAAGACTATGCGGCATATACTCTTTCAAGTTGATAAGGTGGAGGTGGGTTCTCATATGGGGTGGAGGTTGGGTATTCATGTAAGGAGGGGAATATGGGCGTTGCTCATGAGTGTGGTAGGGAAGAGGTGTCCATGCTGCTCCATCATGGGGTGGATACCTATAAGGATGCACATTTTCATTCATTGGTGAGCTTCTTGGATATGTTTTTCATAAATTTCCTGCACAAAGCTTCACCAAAGAAGTGTTCTTACAACTAAAAGTAGTTGCAAGGTGAGCAAATATGATATGCAAAGTATTAGTGCTTACTTTCAAATCAAGTAAAAAAATGATGAAAAATAAATGAGCAACGTAGAACTCTTGTTAATACATCAAGTTCAAGACCGGGAACATGTCCTTGACGATGGTGTTGTCGGCGGTGGCGTCCAACCCCGACCGAATCTTCTTGGCGCGCGGGGAGTTAGCTGGCCCCGCAAGACGCTTGGAGTCGGAGGAGGGAGTGGACGAGTTCGACGTCCGACTAGCAGCAGTCGAGCTAGCAGTAGCGGTCATTCCCCTGCTGGCCAGGGGAACGCTAGGGCGTAGTGTTAGAGCAGGCGGAGTGGAGCTGGGACAACTAGGCCCTTGCCCTTGTCGGCCAAGGAGGTGACTCGGGATTTTAGGCGCGCTTGTTAGGCGATCCACAGTCGTCCATATTTGCAGCAGGTCCTAGGGGGTCGGTGGTAGGAGCTGCAAGGGGCTCAACGACCTCAACATCGTCATTGTCTAATGACTCCTCAGAGTCGCCATTGCCTGAAAAATGTATGATTTAGTTTATCTTTGTGTAAATTGAGACGTGAAAGAAAAATGGGGAAGAGTAACAACCTGTCGTCGTTGAACCCTCAGGCAAAAGGCCAGCTCGGTTGAGTGCCTTCAAGCGCGACCAATGACCGGCTTAGATCGAAACCATGCCACTGAGGAGAGAAATGTGATCATTCGTCTCTTCCTCACAAGACAACTTCTTACTCAACCAAAAGTATGTAGGACGTCAAGAAGTGGGGATGGTGAAGGTTTCATGGGGTTCAGCCGGTTGGATAAAGAAGAATCTCTTCTTCCAGCGATTGTGGGAGTTGGACAGGCCATCTAAGAAATGGCACCAACTCCACTGGAGATTTGCAGGAAGCCTGTTGCCAAGTGAGTCACACATGGTGACAAAGCAAGTCAAGAAGCGATGGGAGTTAGGGACTAGTCAGCCGGGCACAACACCAAAATAATGAAAGAAGAGAGTGAGAAAGTGGTGATTGGGCACTCGGAACCCATACCGAACTGAATGGTAGTGGATCCCAATGTAACCACCAACAGGAGGGTCAGAAAGATAGTGGTTCCCCATGGCCAGAATAGCGGCAGACGGGCCCATTAGAGACCTTATCAGGTCTTGATCAGTGGAGGAGAGGGTAGTGTGGTAATAAACGACCGGGCTAAGTCTTCGAAACATCCTTGACCACGAGAGATACCCTAGGGCAAGGCCGGGGTAGAGTGAAGAAGAACAGGGTTCAAAGGGGTAAGCGAAGTCGCCTCTGGATGGGTGGTCGGCCGAGAAGTGGAGATAGAGGGGTTGTCGGTAACCCCAATGTGACTGGAGAAAGAAGTAGCAACATAACTGGAAAAAGAAAGAAGATGAGAAGGAACCAACCTGGGAAATAGAATAAGGGGATAACTGGAAGGCGGAGGATGAGTGAACGGGAATGCACGAGGAATGAACGGAGGATCAATGAAGGGACGATAGTGAAAGACGGAATAGGAGCCAGTACCCAGTTAGCCCTCTCCTTGAAAAGAAAGTTGACATCTAGACTAGTTCTACCGGGAAGGAGGAGGCACTCGGTTAATCCCATTGAGAAAGGAATTGGCGATGGTCCGCCTTCACCTTTATAAGACAAGGTGTGGTACTGGGGAAAAACTAGTCAGCCGAGCTAGCAGGAAATTTACTTTCCCAAGCTGTCGCTGAGCTAGACAACATTTTCTTATTTCAAAGATGGAATTGAAATGCGGAAGAGAATTAAAACTTTAAAACAAAAGGGGTGTTATGCCACGCTTGGGCAACAATATAAACCCAAACACATAGGCTACAAAGTTCTATCTACAAATGCAAATACAAAGCAGCTATAAAATAATTCAAGATATAATCTAAACCATTATACCATGAACAACACGGGATACTAGTTCTACGTCACGCTCTCAATTAGTCACAAGATCTAGATCCTGAAAACATATTTTGAAAACATTAGCGAAAGAATGCTAAGTAAATTCCATTGCAACACATAAAACTACATACTTATACTTTTGTATTTGAAATAGGTTTTGAGACTGACATATAGAATATATATATGACACCCCGGAAATTTATCCCTTAAACCCAAATTAATTATTTAATTACTTCCTAATCACTCTTATAATTCTTTTTATAATTTAGCCTTGAATCTAGTTAGGAGATCTAGTTTGACCAAAATCCCTTAACCTTTTAATATGGTCAATGGGTTGAACCTTATGTTATAACCTTTGTACTCTAGCCTTTACTTAAAAGAAACCCTTCTAGCCTTTATGTTGAAAGAAGAGGCCCTTAATGGTTATTTCATAATTCATAACTTGGAATCCAAGCTACTATCTAGACACACTCACCCTAGCATTCCCACACTTGGCCAAAACTCTCTCAACATTTTAGCTTGTTCCTCAAGCCACTCTCACTCTCCCATTCTACCCAAGAGAGCTCTTCACCATCTCAACCAAGAAAGCCAAGCAAGACTCTACCTTTCACCATCACCAAGCCTAGGAAGGGTAAGTATTAGGTGTTTGTAGTCTTATTTCATAGTTTTGCTTTTTTGTTATCTAAGTCTTCCCTTTTGCTTGTTGGGGTTTTGGGTTCTTTTGATGAAGATCACTTGGAGGAGGACTTGCAAGAGTAAGCTAGGGAGTTGGAAGGATTTGGTTAAGCTAAGGAGGTAACCCTATATCCAACAAAATCTATTTTCCTTGCTAATATGATTTCTTGATGTTCTTGAGTGGTGATATGCATATTCTTGTGGTTATGCTATTGTAGAGCTTGTATCTCGGAGTGTTTGATGCTATTTGTTGAGCTATTCCTTGTATTCAAGTCTCTTTTTTTGTTGATATGAGTATTGAGGTGTTTGGACTTGGATTTGTGCATTCTTGGAATTTTTCCCGAAGTGAGATTTTCTTCTACAGGTTTGGTACCAGCGGGTACCTGGCGGGCACTTTACTACCCGCCAGTACCACCAGCGGGTACATGGTTGTATGGCAGGGGTTCGGCGGGTACTTTGCCACCCGTCGGAACCACCCGCTGGTACGAAGTGGGGTTTTCGGCAGGTACTTTGCCACCCATCCAAACCACCCACTAGTATTTGAGTGTCTTTATTGATTTGTTGATCCCCAAGTATTTGAGTGTCTTTATTGATGTCTCGTAAGTCTAGAGCGATGTGTTGTGAACCTTATGGTTAGGATATGAGTCTTGAATCATGGTTGTAATCCAATATTGTGATTTGTTGGATTCAAATGAAGTTTATGTTATTTGTATGTGCCTTTCTGGCTATCTTGTTTGCTTGCATGCTAGATACGTTGCTTATTGGTACTAGTATGTGATTTCCTTCTGATATCCTTCTTGATTCGTGATTGGATTGATACATGAGCCTATCTATTCGTTGTAATCCTTTGATTGGAATCCTTTGTATCGTTGTGTAACCTTTGGAATATCCTATTCATATCTCTTTTGCGAATTCCTTTCATTGTGATCTATCACTGTGATTTTGTACATTCGTTGTACTTTATCCTTGATGATTCTTCGATTGAGCTATTGTTTGAGCTAATCCGTTGTTGTACACACTTCTTGTGGAATCTATGCCTTTGATTTGTATCTTTAGATTCCTTGTGTGTTGAATTCTTGTGGTGATGATTGAATTGGTGTGATGGACAGTGGGGACTTTACTTTTACCGAGATTCGAGATAATGGTATTATTTGAATCGGGACTAGTCCCCGCAGATGTTATTGAATCGGGACTTTGTGTCCCCGCGGAAAGAATGAATCGGGTCCTCTGACCCCGCAGAAACCCTAATCGGGACTTAGTGTTCCCGCAGAAATCTCTAATCGGGTCTACGACCTCGCGGTACATATTAGTTATAGGCCCACATGCCGTTCCATTGTGATTCGCGTCATTTGGTGACTCCGCGGTGAATTACTTGGTTTGGCTATATCCTTTGTGGATTTGGAACCTTGTCGGTTATTGATTGATTGTGCTATTTGTGTTGAGAACCACCTTGTTGATGATTGTGTTTACCTTACCTCACTTGTTATCTCTTGATTCGTTATCCCTATTCATTGAATTGATCCATATTGTTGTCTTGTGGTATTGAGTGGTATTGTGGAGTGCATTTCTTGTATGGTCGGAATATTACTTCTATTGATTGTGATTTGTAAAGCTAGAGTTGTTTAGGATTATACTTATGTATTCCCAAGTCTCAAAATGGTTTTTACCTATAAAGTATACAATTATGTATTTCAACGCGTTGGAGTTGGGTTGCTTAGCATTTTTCGCTAACGGTTGTTATACCTTATGTTTTCAGGTGAATAGTCAATCTGAGAGCGCGATAGTGGAGCCCGGTTTAGACTAGTTTCCCGTTCCTCTAGCTTAGTTGTTTTGGCCTGTGTGCCCTTGAACTTGTAGAATCTTTGGATGATAGTGTTTGTAAGCTTGTGCATCTAGGTTAGAAATCTAGATGTGGTATAACATCCTTACTACTATGTTTAGCTTCCGCTGAACTTTAATATGTTAATGATTAGATGTTGCCTTTATTTCCCAAGTTTAATTGCTTAATGTTTGCCTAGTTTTGGGGTTGTTACAATATAGAAACATAACCAACTCAACAGAGGTTTTCAAAAGATTCAATTACCCAGGAATACTAGGTTCAAGACCAAATCAAGAGATGTTACGAGGTAATCAGCAAGAGGGTTCCAAGAGTTCACACATCCAACATGGTATAGTGGTATATATACATAGCCAAAGGGAATATATATATATATATATATATATATATATATATATATATATATATATATATATATATATATATATCAATAGCCAAAGTTCATAATAATAATTCAATATCCAACCGTAATACCAGTCCATCTGAAACACCAGTCCAACCACACACACCAAAAGCGGACCCGAAGCTCTCTTCCACCGATGCAAATGGAGCTAAAGCTCTCTTCCACCAATGCAATTGGAGCCGTAGCTCATATTCCACAAATGCAAATGGAGCTGAAGCTCATAATCCACCAACTCAATAATATAATATATTCAAAGAAATATTTATATATATATATATATATATATATACCAATCTATAACCGAGGCAAAAAATTTGCAAGATACCAAAATATACTCAACTTGCACCAAAGATAGACCAAAAATGCACTGAACTAAAGATAGACCAAGAATGCACTGGAGATCAAATGATGCACTAGAACAGCAAGGGAAATGAACTAGCGGGGGAGAGAGGCAGGGGCGAAGAACCCGTCGTCCACTCCCGTGAAGGCAACAGGGGAGAACGACGGGTGCATCACCCCTGCCGTCTCCCTAAAACGTAACTGGCGGGAGTGGACCAAGGTGGTGCTTTTGTATTAGCTTGTGGTCAAAAGAGTTACAGGATTGCTCCCCAGATTTATGTCGTTCTCTCAAGGATGACAAATTGGAAGCATTAGGTTGTCATTGAACCAAGGAATTTGAAGCTTGCTAATCACATATATTTTAACAAAGGCAAGGTGGCAAGGGTTGAAGTTGTAGTAGCCAAAGGCAAAAACAATAAGGGAGCTCAAATAAAGAGAGATAGGAATGAATTTCTCATCTATTACACGATGTTTCTAGTGGCTTAGGACTTATGTTATAACATTGCAATTGGTGGATTCCAGTGAGGCTTTACAAGTATTGTTCACCTCTCGGTCTACTAGGCTTCTTCTTGGTATAGAACACCGTTAAGTGACTATAGACCTAAGAAGCATTTCATCGAACACTTTGTCTTCACCTCATTCCTAGCTTCGGCCTTTCGGATCTTAAATCTAGGAAATGCAATTGGTTTAGAGCTTCAATTGATCTAGCAATCTCTTGCTTAGTTCAATTGCATAGAACAATCTAAGGAGTTGGGCGGACTCCACAAGATGCATACAATACACCAATCACAACAAGATTCAAGCACAATGGCAATGAATAACCTAATTAGGAATTATAATTCACACTAGCATCATGCAATAGATTCACAATTAAATTCCTAACAAGAATCTAGTCACTCATTGTAGCTAGGCAAATCCACATTGCATCAAGGATTAACAAAACAATTAAAATAAGAAAGCAATTAAAGAGTACCAACATTGATTGCAATAGAGATTTACTCCTACAAATGTTTCCTAGATTGGAAGGTTGTCAAGCTTCCTTCTCCAAGAATCTTTAAACAATGTGAGAGAGACTAGAGAAACCAAGAGCTCCAAATAAGGAAATTACAATGTGTTCCTGCCAAAATGTCTAAAGTCTTCTATCTAAACCTAATCTGAGCATTTAAATAGATCTCCTCTCCATTTACACTCTCGTCCACGCTTGTTGATGGCTCACTTATGCCAGTCACGTCTCTTCTCCACGATCGTGGATTGGGGCTCGTGGACTGTTCTGTTTCCATTCCACGAAAGTGCCACGATCCTGGATCGGCCTCGTAGAGTCTTCTGTTTCCTATCCACGAGGCCTCCACGATCATGGACTAGTCTTTGAACTGCTCCAGTTTTGCTCTCTTCTCGGGATGCTTTGGATCATGCCCGTATGCCTTTCTCTTGAGCTCAATTCATTTCACAATCACAAAAATACAAAGTGTGGTGGATTTTTGCAACAAATTAGCACATTGAAGCATAATTAACCATAAATCAACCACAAAGGCTAGCAATTGAGTACAAAACATCCCCTTAAAGACCTTTAAATATGAGTTTCTTTTGCACTTATCAGGGTGCTGCCTCCGTGGAACCTTCCCGTCAGGCCAAGTATGGACGCGAATACAATAGCTCCAGAACTCAATATTAGAAGGCAAAATAGACATTATACTATTATATTTCTAAAGCAATATACACCATTGACAAAAAGGAATCAAGAGTAGAAGAAATGGCACATCAAACACAAGAAAACCTCAAGATTACAAGACACATTTCAAGGATAGACAACAAGAACATGCTCAGGTAATTCAAGAAACATGAACAATACATATAATAGTCGAAATAGATTTTGTTAGACATGGAATTTACCTCTCAAACTAACAATCCAACTTCAACCTCCATGCATCACCCTAACAACTTCTCTTCACCTTGATCCTCTAAGAACCCAAAAAACCCAATGTAGAAGAATGAAGATGTACTATAAAGATGGCTGATGGAATTGTAACATAGGGGGTAGATGGAATGGTCAAAAGAAAAGATGGGAATGAAGATTCCCGGGTTGTCGTACTCAAGGAATGATAACTTGGAAGCTTGAGAAAGGTTCACGGCAAGATAGGTCTAACTTTGAGATTCTCAATTCAAGAGTGGTGGAATAGGGAATTGGTTGGTAAGAAGGAAGGGAGAAAAGATCACTTCGAAGGAAGATTTGAAAACAATAAGGTAAAAAAAGATTAGGATTTTCGTGTCGATTGCGATGCGTGATTGGCTTATTCCCGCGATGCAGGAGGTTGTGTTGATTGACTGTCGGGTTACAAGTCAAGAGAAATGCGCTAGTGCGTATCCATTTCGGTCTATACGCCTCCCATAGGCGAATACAACACCCAAGTGCTCATATTCCCTACGGGGAATTTTAACAAACACCTTGCCTACATTCCTTCCCGGACCTTTTTCCTCTCGGATCTAGGGTGGGGAATGTAGAAGGATCAAGGGGCTTACCTAAGTTTAGCAATGTCTTGACTAAACCTAGGAATCCAAATCATCCAAGGAGTTGGGTCCCACTACAAGAAAGCTACAAAAGGTCATCCTTCACAATAAGACATTCATAACTCCAACAAACAATCATCACAAGATAGCAATCAATTCAAGCCGATCATCACAATAGCAATCTTCACTACAATCCTAATCTCTAGAATTTAGCCACTCATGCTCATAATCAACCATTTAAGCATATGCAAGGTAAACATCATCAAGATAAAGCAATAAGAGAATAGATTAAGAGTTTACCCAAAATTGCAAGCTAGATTGTCAATCCAACGGATTATAGTTGAAGATCTTGCAAGGGGATGCTTGGATCTTCTCTTCTCTTTACAAAATTAATAGAGTTTTTGGCTAAAATCTAGTGAGAGAAAATAAAGAAACTACTCTAGATCTAAGAACTAAGAAAACTTTTCTCTAAAATCTCTCTAAAAATCCTCATCTCTTCTCTTCACAAAATGAGGCAATAATGCCTTTTAAATCTACTTGAGCTCCATTCGGCCTCCCATTTATGCCGCTCGTCACTGCGTGACGCGAGCGTAAATGGGGAACAATGCCCCTCCGTGCACGCTTCTCAGCTATAGGGATTGCGCGACCCCTTACGCCGTAACCACATCGTTAATGGGAAATAACTCCCCTCCGCGCGTTGCTCTGCTCCAACCTTGTTATGCAACCAATTACACCGTGCGGCTACCGTAAATGGGAAATAATTCCCCTCCGTCCACCTTAAGTGCGTGGCTGTGGCGTGATTGATGTCTTGGGTGTGCACTTTCCTTATCTTTGACATTTTTGTCCTCTTTTGCAACTTTTCTTGTCCAAAAACACCTAAAAACATAAAAAGTATATTTGGGAAGGTGTCTCCATGCTAAACCGCATTTTTAAGATAAATTATATAAAGCACATGGCTTTAAGGCTAAAACATGCGAAAAATACCTTCGAAGTGCTCTTAGAAACTACCATCTTTTGACTCTTATAAATGGTGGAATAAGAAAGGAAAATGCAAGAGAAAGGTAGATCTTATCAACTCCTAGTTTGAAGATGAATAAAAGATGGAGCTGTGTTATTTTCCTTGAGTGAAATGGAGATGAATTCCTAGTGGATGGGGTAAGAGAAATGGCGTGAATGTGGAGTGATGAGGAAGACAATGTGAGAGTGTAGGGTAGGATATTTTATAAGAGTGGATAAGATACATTAGATATACATGTTTGTATATATTAGGTTAGGAGAATAGGAAAGTGGGTTACAATATATAGTACATGAGCTATTTTATTATATAAGAATCCAAGGCTTATTTTATAAGGGTTGGGTTAATAAGGCCACCAAATAAGTATAATTAGAAGGAGAACACTTAAAGTCCACAAATAAAGGTCTTAGAAGAATTATATATATTATACTCATGAGAATTGAGCTTAGAAGGAATTTATACAATCTAGGGATTATTCATAATTAAAGTATTTGGGCTTAATTGAAGAATAAATCCCTTAGAAGAATAATTACAAATACTAATCATGGAATAATTAGTACGGGGTATCACACCGGCAACGGGCTGTAGCCAAGCCCGG